>NC_057802.1:364300775-364600775 GCF_018294505.1 Triticum aestivum | reverse complement strand
TTGATCGGTCGGGTCGTGAAGACGTACGACTACATCAACCGCGTTGTGCTAACGCTTCCGCTTTCGGTCTACGAGGGTACGTGGACAACACTCTCCCCTCTCGTTGCTATGCATCACCATGATCTTGCGTGTGCGTAGGAATTTTTTTTAAATTACTACGTTCCCCAACAGTCTTTCCTCTAGTGGTGTCATGTGAACGTCGACTACATGACACTTCACCATTGTTTGGGCCTAGAGGAAGGCATTGGGAAGTAATAAGTAGATGATGGGTTGCTAGAGTGACAGAAGCTTAAACCCTAGTTTATGAGTTGCTTCGTAAGGGGCTGATTTGGATCCATATGTTTCATGCTATGGTTAGGTTTACCTTAATACTTCTTTTGTAGTTGCGGATGCTTGCAATAGGGGTTAATCATAAGTGGGATGCTTGTCCAAGAAAGGACAGCACCCAAGCACCGGTCCACCCACATACCAAATTATCAAAGTAACGAACGCGAATCAAATGAGCGTGATGAAAACTAGCTTGACGATAATTCCCATGTGTCCTCGGGAGCGCTTTTCTTTATATAAGAGTTTGTCGTGCTTGTCCTTTGCTACAAAAAGGATTGGGCCATCTTGCTGCACCTTATTTACTTTCATTTCTTGTTACCCGTTACAAATTACCTTATCACAAAACTATCTGTTACCGATAATTTCAGTGCTTGCAGAGAATACCTTGCTGAAAACCGCTTATCATTTCCTTCTGCTCCTCGTTGGGTTCGACACTCTTACTTATCGAAAGGACTACAATAGATCCCCTATACTTGTGGGTCATCACTTCCCTTTACCCTTTTTCTTGAAACTGGTGGTCTTGTTGACCATCAACACTTGATGCTCCTTCTTGATTTCTACCTCCGCAGCCTTTAGCATCGCGAAGAGCTCGGGAATTGTCTTATCCATCCCTTGCATATTATAGTTCATCACGAAACTCTTGTAGCTTGGTGGGAGTGGTTGAAGAATTCTGTCAATGACACTATCATCTGGAAGATTAACTCCCAGTTGAATCAAGTGATTGTTATACCCAGACATTTTGAGTATATGCTCACTGACAGAACTATTCTCCTCCATCTTGCAGCTTTAGAACTTATTGGAGACTTCATATCTCTCAATCCGGGCATTTGCTTGAAATATTAACTTCAACTCCTGGAACATCTCATATGCTCCATGACGTTCAAAACGTCGTTGAAGTCCCGGTTCTAAGCCGTAAAGCATGGCACACTGAACTATCGAGTAGTCATCAGCTTTGCTCTGCCGGATGTTCATAGCATCTGGCGTTGCTCCTGCAGCGGTTTGGCACCTAGTGGTGCTTCCAGGACGTAATTCTTCTATGCAGCAATGAGGATAATCCTCAAGTTACGGACCCAGTCCGTGTAATTGCTACCATCATCTTTCAACTTTGCTTTCTCAAGGAACACATTAAAATTCAACGGAACAACAGCACGGGCCACCTATCTACAAACAACATAGACATGCAAAATACTATCAGGTACTAAGTTCATGATAAATTAAAGTTCAATTAATCGTATTACTTAAGAACTCCCACTTAGATAGACATCCCTCTAATCATCTAAGTGATCACGTGATCCAAATCAACTAAACCATGTCCGATCATCACGTGAGATGTAGTAGTTTTCAATGGTGAACATCACTATGTTGATCATATCTACTATATGATTCACGCTCGACCTTTCGGTCTCAGTGTTCCGAGGCCATATCTGCATATGCTAGGCTCGTCAAGTTTAACCCGAGTATTCTGCGTGTGCAAAACTGGCTTGCACCTGTTGTATGTGAACGTAGAGCTTATCACACCCGATCATCACATGGTGTCTCGGCACGACGAACTTTCGCAACGGTGCATACTCAGGGAGAACACTTATACCTTGAAATTTAGTGAGAGATCATCTTATAATGCTACCGTCAATCAAAGCAAGATAAGATGCATAAAAGATAAACATCACATGCAATCAATATGAGTGATATGATATGGCCATCATCATCTTGTGCCTTTGATCTCCATCTCCAAAGCACCGTCATGATCACCACGTCATCGGCGCGACACCTTGATCTCCATCGTAGCATCGTTGCCGTCTCGCCAACTATTGCTTCTACGACTATCGCTACCGCTTAGTGATAAAGTAAAGCAATTACATGGCGATTGCATTTCATACAATAAAGCGACAACCATATGACTCCTGCCAGTTGCCGATAACTCTGTTACAAAACATGATCATCTCATACAATAAAATTTAGCATCATGTCTTGACCATATCACATCACAGCATGCCCTGCAAAAACAAGTTAGACGTCCTCTACTTTGTTGTTGCAAGTTTTACGTGGCTGCTACGGGCTGAGCAAGAACCGTTCATACGCATCAAAACCACAACGATATTTCGTCAAGTATGTGCTGTTTTAACCTTCACAAGGACCGGGCGTAGCCACACTCGATTCAACTAAAGTTGGATAAACTGACACCCGCCAGCCACCTGTGTGCTAAGCACGTCGGTAGAACCAGTCTCGCGTAAGCGTACGCGTAATGTCGGTCCGGGCCGCTTCATCCAACAATACCGCCGAATCAAAGTGTGACATGCTGGTAAGCAGTATGACTTGTATCGCCCACAACTCACTTGTGTTCTACTCGTGCATATAACATCTACGCATAAACCTGGCTCGGATGCCACTGTTGGGGAACGTAGTAATTTCAAAAAAAATCCTACGCACACGCAAGATCATGGTGATGCATAGCAACAAGAGGGGAGAGTGTCGTCCACGTACCCTCGTAGACCGTAAGCGGAAGCGTTATGAGAACGCGATTGATGTAGTCGTACGTCTTCACGATCCGACCGATCAAGTACCAAACGCACGGCACCTCCGAGTTCAGCACACATTCAGCTCGGTGGCGTCCCACGAACTCCGATCCAGCAGAGCTTCGAGGGAGAGTTCCGTCAGCACGACGGCGTGATGACGGTGATGATGATGCTACCGACGCAGGGCTTCGCCTAAGCACCGCTACGATATGACCGAGGTGGATTATGGTGGAGGGGGGGGGGGGTTCCGCACACGGCTAAAAGATCAACTGATCAACTTGTGTGTCTATGGGGTGCCCCCTCCCCCGTATATAAAGGAGTGGAGGAGGGGGAGGGGCTGGCCCTCCTAGGCGCGCCCCAAGGGGAGTCCTACTCCCATCGGGAGTAGGACTCCAACCCTTCCTTGAGTAGGAGTAGGAGAGGGGGAAGGAGGAGAGAGGAGGAAGGAAAGGGGGGCGCCCCCTCCTTGTCCAATTCGGACTAGAGGGGGAGGGGGCGCGCGGCCTACCCTGGCCGCCCCTCCTCTTCTCCACTAAGGCCCAATAGGCCCATTACACTCCCCAGGGGGTTCCGGTAACCCCCCGGTACTCCGATATATGCCCGAACTTGCCCGGAACCCTTCCGAAGTCCAAACATAGTCATCCAATATATTGATCTTTATGTCTCGATCATTTTGAGACTCCTCGTCATGTCCGTGATCATATCCGGGACTCCGAACTACCTTCGGTACATCAAAACACATAAACTCATATTACCGATCGTCACCGAACGTTAAGCGTGCGGACCCTACGGGTTCGAGAACTATGTAGACATGACCGAGACACGTCTCCGGTCAATAACCAATAGCGGAACCTGGATGCTCATATTGGCTCCTACATATTCTACGAAGATCTTTATCGGTCAAACCGCATAACAACATATGTTGTTCCCTTTGTCATCGGTATGTTACTTGCCTGAGATTCGATCGTCGGTATCTCAATACCTAGTTCAATCTCGTTACCGGCAAGTCTCTTTACTCGTTCCGTAATACATCATACCGCAACTAACTCATTAGTTGCATTGCTTGCAAGGCTTATAGTGATGTGTATTACCGAGAGGGCCCAGAGATACCTCTCCGACAATCGGAGTGACAAATCCTAATCTCGATCTATGCCAACTCAACAAGTACCATCGGAGACACCTGTAGAGCACCTTTATAATCACCCACTTACGTTTTGACGTTTGGTAGCACACAAAGTGTTCCTCCGGTATTCGGGAGTTGCATAATCTCATAGTCGTAGGAACATGTATAAGTCATGAAGAAAGCAATAACAATATACTAAACGGTCGTATGCTAAGCTAACGGAATGGGTCAAGTCAATCACATCATTCTTTAATGATGTGATCCCGTTAATCAAATGACAACTCATGTCTATGGCTAGGAAACTTAACCATCTTTGATTCAACGAGTTAGTCAAGCAGAGGCATACTAGTGACACTCTATTTGTCTATACATTCACACATGTACTAAGTTTCCGGTTAATACAATTCTAGCATGAATAATAAACATTTATCATGATATAAGGAAATATAAATAACAACTTTATTATTGCCTCTAGGGCATATTTCCTTCAAGAATTCTCTTGCAAATAGGACGGTAGGAGTTAAAATAGTTACATGGGTTGTTTGGTTTTACCCCATGCTCACCCACCAAATCTTGGGTACGCCAGAAAAATTGGCGGCCGATATCCCCGCCCGCGTTTCGTCACGAATTGGCCTCAAATAGATGAAAATAGTTGAGGTGGGATGGCACTGTGAAAAGTTGAAGTCCATCCAAACAACCACCTAAATCTTAGTCAACAGCAATATATTGGCAGGTTGATGAGGACTTTGATCCAAACAACCTCGTGCACTCATTGTATTTTTTCCAACCCTTCTAGAAGTTACAGGATTTTAGGAGAACACTAAACACCCACAAGAGGTCATGGATCGAAATGATGTTGTGGCTTAGCCAATATTCACATGCCATGTGCATGCTTGTGGATGTGTGAGTATGTAGCACAGAGGGGATTGCAGAGACCACTATTTGTTAGGGTTGATTTTGTGTAGAACGCTCACTATACGGGTCTGCTGCACAAAACATGATCTATTGGTGGAACTCATTATAGCTAGCTCTAATCCATAGTTTGGTTCGGTTGACATGATTCTTGATTGGTTGCTCCGGCTTCACACGTGGTAAAAATATATTCATGACATGATTTTTGAATGAGCTAGCTAGAAGAAACCCAGAGCCTCTTTGATACATAGGATTCTAAAAGCGCGAAAATAGAAAAAACACAAGGGCTTCTTTGATTCACAGGATTCTGAAAATACAAGAATAGAAAAAGTATAAGATTGAAGTAATATATCCACTTAAATCTAAGGAAGGATTAGCAAGGAGTGTTTGATGTCACTGGATAAACAAAGAAATTACAAAAGGAGGTTGGATAGGATGTTAGATTTTTTATGTAATACAAAAGATTTTATAGAAAAAATTTCTATGAAATCCAATGTTATGAATCAAGGGACCAACATAAGAAAAATTCCTAAGAATTATGATCCTCAAAAAATCTATAGAATTCCTTTGAATCAAAGGAGCCCTATGAATAAAATGTCATGCCTCGTCTCGATCACACATGATTTTGGGTTGTTTGATTGCATCTAGAAAAAACAAATGATTCCTTGAAGGTGTTTGGGTGTATGCTAGAAATCTTATGGAAAATAGTAAGAAAAGAAATCATTAGAAAAAAAATCTTATATGATTCAATCCTATGAATCAAACAAACCAAAACAGGAAAAATTCCTATAGTTTTTTTTGCGGGTGCTGAAGATTATATTCCTCCAAAATTTATACAAAGTTATTTGAATCAAATGAGCCCTAAACATCTTCCAAATCTGTCAAGCAACTCAGTATCTCTCCTGTGCATTTACAAAATGGCACCCATCTGTTAGGAGTCATGTCAACGAAGCGAACGATAGATTAGAGCTACCTGCAACGGATTACATCAACGTTGGTGTTTCGTGCAACAAACTCTCAATAGTCGGTGTTTTCTATTAGTAGAATTTTATTGTGTAGTCCTTGCTTGCCTGTCTTTGTTTTGTACTAATAAAATTTATATATCGGATGTCACGGAGAAAAAACCCAACCAAAATTATGAACTCCAAATACACAGACACACGCGCATGCCTGGCCGCAGCGGCTGCACCAACCAATCTGAGCCGCACGTCCAATTGCAGACGCCGTCTCGTCTGTCTCGTGCTTGCGAGGCTGTGACCTGCGAGGCAGCCCAGACCCCGGCGCAAATCGCACCCTTATTTTTCCTCTCCCCTCCTCTCTCGCCTCGCCCCCCCCAGCCGCGATCGAGGAGGCGAAACTAATATCCGCACCAGGAATCAAGAGGGGATCGACCTCCCCCCCAATCCGCGCCTCCGCCCTGATTCCCCTGCCGCCGGTTCGCCGCCGCCGCCGCCGCCGCACCCGATGGATTTGGATCTGTGGATCTCCAAGGTCAAGGAGGGGCAGCACCTCGCCGAGCACGAGCTCCAGACCCTCTGCGAATACGTGAGCTTCCTCCCCCTATTTATCTATCACTTCCGCTAGGGTTTTGTTCGCGCGGCGCGGCGTGGCCGTGTTAGGGTTCGTACCAGCAGTAGCAGGTAGATGTGCAAAATTAGTTGCTTTTGCTGCTCGCCGAGAGACTTGAGTGAACCGTGTATGTATTCGCGGTGTGTCTGTATGCCTAGTGTGTAACCGATGTGTATTTCCCTGATCACCCAGGTTAAGGAGATTCTCATCGAGGAGTCCAACGTGCAGCCAGTCAACAGCCCGGTCACAGTGTGCGGCGACATCCATGGGCAGTTCCATGACCTTATGAAGCTCTTTGCCACCGGAGGACATGTGCCTGAGACCAACTATATTTTCATGGTCTGGCTTCCCCAGCCCTTCTACTGTTTTCCGTGGTTGGTTTAGATAGCCTCTGATGTTCTTGTGTTGCTGAATTGAGATATGATTGACTCGTAGGGTGATTTTGTCGACCGCGGCTTCAACAGTCTCGAGGTTTTCACCATCCTTTTGCTACTAAAAGCAAGGTATTTGGTTAGTTTTCTCTTCGCAGATAATGAGTCGTCCTTTTGTTTGTTCCAAAGCTTTAAACTTTATAGCGCCTATCTGCGCCTGCAGCTTCTTCACTGTTTTGTGAGTATAAACTCAATTATCATATCACCGTATTTATAATACCCCCTCTCTAAACTAATATAAGACCTTTTAGATCACTAAAGTAGTGATCTAAAAAGCCTTATATTAGTTTACAGAGGGAGTACATGGTAGTGGTACATTCGTAACCGGAATGTAAGCGTTCCTTATATGGAATTAAGCTGTTGAATGATAATGCTTGATTGCAGTTTGATTGTATGTCAAATCCTGCTGTCTCTTTTTAACTTCCTTTCCCCTTATATTGCTGGACAATACCTTGAGTAACCTATGGGGTCGATGGGATTGATTTAGCTTAGCATTTCTCATGAAATTTAAAGTGCTTAATTTTTAATGGTTCTTATACAATCGTACAAAGAACAGGAATTGAGCTAAGACTGGGATGACTATCCATCTCGAAAGCACCGATACGGCAGCATCAGCTGTGTCCCCGTGCGTACATACGCGATGCGGGGATATGTGTATCCCTGAGTATCCCTTTCTTTTTGATTTAAAAGAAAGGGGATACAGCCTGGTATACTTGACAGATCCGGACGTGATACTGTGGGGAGGGAGATGGGGATGGTTGCTGCTGGCGGGGAAGGAGATCCAGACGGGGAGGAGGATGGGAAGGTGGGCGACGACGAGAAAGAAGCCCCAGAAGGATGTGGATTGCGTCTGCCAGGGAGGAAGATGATTCGGTCACAGGGGAAGATGGTGACAGACGGCGGTGTGGTTGTCTCATCTCCTGTTCTGCAGTTCTCTGGCGGCGGGAGGGAATGAAGGAAGAGCACGGGAGTGGGAGCGGTTGGAAGAGCTGACTAGGTATTCTGAAGTCGGGCCTATATGGGCTTTGTATGGAGGGTTACATCAATGGTGGTGGGTTTTGAGTGGTGGGTTTTCTTACGTGAATGGACTGCTCAAAGTCTTACATCAATGAAAATGGGGCAACATATATCCAGTAATCTTAGCTAAAAAATCTCTCATTTATAAATTATCATTTAATCTAGCTAAGCTTTAGCTAACTGTTCTAGCTGGAGCTTGTCGGGCTCATGAGCTTGGTATTGGGCTTGAGCTCATCTTGTTCAGCTCTCAAGCAGAGCTCTAGTCGAGCCCAACCATTTTTTGACAGCCTTGCTTGAACTGGAAGTTTGAAAATAAAGATCGTCTCTCACAATTTTGTGCGCTGGACTATGTCACCCTTAATTAGTGAAACAATGACACACCTAGTCAATGTTAGTGTTGGTTGCTCTTGTTTACATTTTTCCCGAAGTGTCATCATACATGGCTAACTCGTCAATATATTTTCTACTACTAGGTATCCTGCCCACATAACCCTTCTGCGCGGGAACCACGAAAGTAGGCAGCTGACACAGGTATGTCCTGCTATGGAACGATTATACTACCTCGGTTCCATTTTATAAGGTGCACTTATTTTCATGGCATTCAAACTTCTCTATCTACAATACCAAATAAACAAAGTATGAAAATATATTTAATGATGGATCTAGTGATACTAATTTAGTATTGTAGATATATTTTTCTATAAACTTGGTCAAAGATGGAAAGTTTGGAGTGTTGAAGAAAAAAATCAATGCACAGCAATGGAAGGAGTATCTGTTATCCACTTGAGTATATACTTTTCTGTGTTCGCTTATGATGTTTGTTTTGTGCACTCTCCTGTTGCCATAAGATCTTGCAGTTAGTTAAGTTGCATTGTATACTTAATTTGCTCCTGCATGCACCAGACATTTGTTGCTTTCACACTAAAATCTCTTTGATGCACCATGCACTAAAAAGCAGTATGTTTATTGATTCTGGACGAATGAAATACCTTCGTTAAAGTTTAAACAATCCAGGTATTGATGGTTCATTTTCTTCATTTCAGTGGATGCACAAATTCAAGCATACACAACACTTACCTGTGGATATTAAGTCGTATGGTTCAAAATTTCGTCATATGACAAGAAACCTACATCTTCATCCTAATGGTTTTGTTTGGCTAGTTAACAGTCTATTTCACTCACATGACATGTTAGGACTGTTTGGTACCTGTATGTATAATTGCAGCTTGAATTGTACGGTACCACAAACAGGTCAATACACTGATTCAGAACTTAATCACGCAGACAAAATAATACAATGTTACTGATCTGTAGGTATATGGTTTCTATGATGAGTGCCAGAGGAAGTATGGGAATGCCAATGCATGGCGGTACTGCACTGATGTTTTTGATTACCTTACTCTTTCAGCAATCATTAATGGCACGGTAAGCTCCTCTTAGTAGACAATTTCTAGATTATGGAGTTTGTACTGTGTGCTCTATGGTACTGAAATAATATTGTGAAAATTCAGGTCCTTTGTGTTCACGGTGGTCTGTCTCCTGATGTGCGTACTGTTGACCAGGTTAGTTGAACTTCTTTCTTACTTTTTTCTTAGCATCATTCAGCCAAGATGTTACTTCTGGAACTTTGTTTGAGTGATTCTGTTTAGTGATTTTGTTAAGCTGAATGAATGCAGAAACATATTGCACCCGGTTTATATACAGAATAATTAGGTTTCCTAATTCATGTGGACATACTACTGGTTTATATTATGACCTGATTCCAACTCACAAATTTCATGATGTTAGCTTTGGATATATCTTTATTTTGATCAGCAGATAATCTCAGTTGTTCACCGTGCCACTAGCAGCGTGTTTGTTTCGTGGGAATTATAGATGGGGAATGGGAGTTGAGGGGTAAGAAAAATAAAAGTCCACTGATTGTTTGGAGGGAATGGGAGTTTAAGTGGGAAGGGGAATGGGAGTAGAGGGTGCCAATTCCCATCAATTTCTTTCCATGGGGGACCCTGTTAATTCGTGGGCAGACCTTCATCCCAAACTAATTCCCATTATATGCCAAACAAGGGAATGGGAGTAAAATTCTATTTCCCACACCTACTCCCTCAACGAAGTCCCTCGTGTGAACTCCCCTTCCCAGAGGTTACCAAATAGGCTGTAGGTGCTAGCCAGGGGCAGATCACTGTCTGGTGCTTAAATGTCCGTTAGATGGGTAATAAGACAGGAGGGTCCCGCCGAAAGCCTATGCAGCTACTTTTAGAACCATTGTTTTTAAGGCGGTAAGGTGAGGCGGGGCGCCCCACCGCTTAAGCGCTAAAGTGTCAAAAAACGTCTTGCATTATGGGACGGAGGGAGTATATGGCAGCCAATTAGGAGATTTAACAACTAGCATTAACATAATAAACTGTACATACATATATAATAGATGGCAGCCAATTAGAAGATTTGACAACTAGCATTAACATAATAAGCTATTAGCAAAGCATAGGCCTCAAATCATCTTGTGTACATGACAGAATGGCGCATTTGAACTTCAGCTTCATCCTCCTCATCAGTATACTCGATAGCTTTAAACTTTACAATGTTTAAGGAATTGCGCATCTCTATCCTAATCTCCACGGATGCCTCGGGACACTTATACGCATCATTGGAACCCCCAGAAAGGTGCTGTTTCAGCCTTCTCACTCCAGCATGGATTATCTTGCCACACAATGTACACTGGAGTAAGGGCCAGTTCCTTTTGGTGGCTTATAGAATAAGCTGGAATAAGCTGCCCCCTACCCAGCTTATTCTAGAAGCCTAACCAAATTTTTTTTAGAAGCCTAGTAGTTAAGACTTGACTAGTAGGCTTCTAAAAAGAAAATCTTGGTCGGGCTTCTAGGATAACGGTGGTGGGGCAGAGAAAAAGCAGCATCTAACAGCAGAGGAGCTGTGACTAACACATAACAGAGCAGTCAAGCTTTGGTGCTGGATGGAAGAAAGAGCAGAGCGAGGGGAAGGGGGAGGAGAGACAAGAGAGGGCAGGAGGCTGGAGCCATACCTTGCTGTGGTGCTGATCTGGTGGAAGAGGGTTGCGCCAGAGGAGGAGGGGGAGGAGCTTTGGCCGGAGAGGAGGAAGCTGCCGCAGATCTGAGGAGGAAGCTGCCGCCAGAGGAAACAGGAGAGAGACCTCTCGCCTCGAGACTAGGGATTTGCACGATTGGTTAGATTCTCTCTCTCTTCCCCCTCCTCGTAACTGTTCGCGCGTGAGCCAATATTTCCCGCGCGGGCCAGTTTTTCCCACTGGAATCTCTGTTTCCCGTGCCTGACAAACCAGAGCGTCTGATTTGGGCCAAGGCGGACGATTCAGATGCCCTAAAGCCCAAGGCGGACGCCTTACTCATCAACTAACTAAGGCGAGCACAACACCTTGCCATCAGGGAGCCCTGATGCCTTACTCATCATCAACTAACTAAGGCGAGCACAACGCCTTAAAAACAATGTTCAGAACACGGGATATTCTTGAAAAGTTTTGAAAGACTAGTAAACAATTAACATCCTCCGAGTGTTGGACATTTATCATACCCCGTCTTTTCAGTAAGTTTTTTACTACCTTCTTTTCTTTTCTTAAAGTTGGGTTCTGTTATACCTCTATCTCGCGATTATTAATTTGGACATTAGTTGGCCCATAGCATTTTCAGAGTTAGGCTCATAATCTGAAGGATGCATGATTCTATGGTTGATTTGTTTTTATTTGTTTGTTTACTGCTGTCTCATGTAAGATTTGAATGGTGTTGCTAGCCAATACAATGGAAGCAATAATCTGACTAAATATCATTCTTGTCAACAGATACGGACAATTGATCGGAATTGTGAAATTCCCCATGAAGGTCCTTTCTGTGATCTTATGTGGAGTGACCCTGAAGAGATAGAGACATGGGCTGTTAGTCCGCGTGGAGCAGGTTGGCTTTTTGGATCACGAGTGACAACAGAGGTGCGCATGGAATCTTTTCATTGAGGATCACCTTTTCATCATCTCTTAACAGTGTTGTTGATTTATTCTATGCAGTTCAACCATGTGAACAATCTTGATCTAGTTTGCCGGGCTCACCAGCTGGTCCAGGAAGGCTTAAAGTACATGTTTCAGGACAAGGGTCTTGTAACCGTGAGTTTCTGTTCACACTTTACTAATCAGTCCTGATAATCGTAGCATCTTTTCTTGTAAGTTACATATTTGATCAATAAAGCCATGTTAATGATGCTCATTGCCTTGCACATTTTGTATTTGCAGGTGTGGTCTGCACCTAATTATTGCTACAGATGTGGGAATGTTGCTTCTATACTGAGCTTCGATGAGAACATGGTATGTTTGTGCATGGAATAATTCATACACAGTACTACTTTCTAAGTGTTCATAATCATTTCAAATAAATTTTTATTAGGTCTTTACTAATTAGTGTGCACTTGTTCTTGTCAGGACCGCGATGTCAAGTTCTTCACAGAGACAGAGGAGAACAACCAGATGCGTGGCCCAAGGACTGCTGTCCCGTATTTTCTCTGACTTGAGTTGTACAATTTTAGAAGTCGCTGTTTTAATGTGTAAGGGTTAAAGATGGACCGGAGGTGGTTATTGTTGTAGGGTTCAGATGATAGTCCAATCTGATGCGTTTTATTTCTGGCTGTTCTTTTTAACCACATGTACAATAGATCGCTGGGAGCATCATTGCTCCTGTATTCCTTCTATGACAGTGTCAAGTTTTGTTTCCTACTCCCTCCGTCCGGAAATACTTGTCATCAAAATGGATGAAAATGAATGTATCTAGAACAAAAATACATCTAGATACATCCACTTCAATGACAAGTATTTCCGGACGGAGGGAGTATAATTTATCATATATGTATGGGTCTTGACATACTACTTGATGCATTTCTCAACATACACATTCGGGTTGGGAGTTTGTTTACAGCTTTTCCCGCCAAGATAAGATTCCTGTTGTGGAACACATGTCTTGAAGATGTGTACACGAGTTAAGGTATTTCTTTACTTGTGAAAAGAAGAAATACAGGCACATGTTGTGTCGGGCATCTGTACGATGGACCACTCTTTCTTGCACTTAGAAAGGCAGGTATATGTTCTTTTTTGAAGATGAGAAGAGGTATATGTTCTGTTGAACATGTGGATGATGACCACTCTTTATTCGCAGGCGTTCCGTCCTTTTTTATCGAGTGACACTGCAATCAGGGACGGTCATTGGCGTGGTTAGGCCATAGTCTCGATCCACCTGGAAGATAATGTACGTTCCAATGTACGCAGGGCTTGGTTCCGCCACCGCCCACCGGCCGGCGTGGCCATGACACGGAAGAGATTTGCCACCGACGGCGCGCGCACCGGGGTCACGGTCACAGGTCACCCCGTGGCATCGTACCAAGATGGTGACGCGTCTCCTCTTTGCTGCAACCGTGGTGGGCGGGTGAAGGTATATGCCCACCCAACCGATATCCATAGAATCTCGGGCGCAGCTTGCACGCGCACTCGGACGCGCCGAGCTAGCTTTGCTGTCGCGGGGTCGGCACCCCGGCCGCGTCACCGCCACCCGGCAAGCCCGAGTCGACAGCGACGGCACCTGCGTGTCCGCCTTGCGCAATTAATTACCCTCGGTTCGCTGCCCGGCGGAGTCTCTCTCCACTCACTCGTTCGCGCGTCTGGACGGGACTGCTCGCGGCCTCGGATCATCGACTCATTGTCGGACACCGCGTGACCTGGACTGGACCGGGGCGAGGCGCTGATTAAGTGATGATGCTCGTCTCGTCCCGCTCGAGTAAATAAAGAGTGTTTCTATCTAGGAATGAAAAAGGGGTGCGTAGTAAATAAAGAGTGCGCTGCTTGCACAATGCATGCCATGTCGCGGCGTGCCCGCGTATCAAGACAACTCGTGGTACGCCATGCTCCAAAGTTTTTTCTAGGTAGTTAGGCAAGAGCATCTACAGCCAGCCAGCCAGCCAGCCAGCCTCCTCAAACATTGCCATGTCAGTGACCGGACAACAGAGCGAAGAAAAAAAAGGGCCCAATCGGACTTTTTATATCATCACTATACATCCAAACTGTCAGCAAATCCTCGTATTAAGATCAAATGCAGGGAGGATACGAGGGATCGCAGACGACCCAGTAAATTCTCGTATTAAGATCAAATGTCAAATGCAGGGAGGATACGAGGGATCGTAGACGACCCAGTAAATCCGCCACGTAAGAGGTGGACCACTCCATACCTTTTTTTTTCACTTTATCTTCACCAATCACATACAAATGACCGGAATATAAGGATAAAGTGAACAGTATGGCAAAACGGACCGAAATTACTTCACACACGACGTTTGCTGGGACGATGCTTGCACGATGGCTAATCTAACAGCTTTCTGCAGTTTGGTCTTTTGCATGGATGGTGGGATATGCAGCGTCGTGCGTGTATCGTCAGTGAAGTGTCGTCCGTGTAGCAAGTCTCAAACGGACACACCCCGACACTAACCGGGAGTGTCGTTTAGAGGGCCGAGTTTGCTAAGTAGGGCTGTCGATTCTCTGATGCTCCAAAACTAGGATTGGATTCGGAGGGGGCACCTTTCGGCAGGCTGCTGGTTTCTTTAACACTGACCTCCTGATCGTCCAGGTGGGGATGGCAGTACAAAGTTAATTTGTTAACTGCTCGCCGTGTCAGACACCCCCTTGGTTGTTTAATACTGGTAGTAATTGCAGTGGCCTCTCATTGAAAGAGAGAATTAAGACGTTGTTTAATAATGGATCGCATGTTTGACTCTTAACTGACGAACTGCAACGGGTCATTTTTCCTCAGCAGTGCTGGTAGCAGCAGTTCGTGCCCACTCGCAGTTTTCACCGGCTTTCCATGAGATAAAGCCCGTGATACCATACCACTACCAGTGTTTTTAGGGCAGACAGTGATGGGAGAGGTAAGAGTACAGTAATGCACTCGCTTTATTTTTGGCGCAACCATCTCAAACCAATAAATCATCCCAAATCATCTAGACTACAATCTACAGTAGATTGAAAAATCTGGACAAGGCAATGTGGTGCCGAATGTGCACTGGGCAGCAACCTTGCTTCTTTGCCGAAATTTCTGGCTGATCATCGGCGTGAGCTAACCACTAACCGACGGCGAGAATGAGAGAATGAAAGAAAGCGAAAAGAGAGAGAGAGAGAGAGAGAGAGAGAGAGAGAGAGGCCGCACAGATCGAAACGGCTCATCATCCTACTTGGCAGATCACAGCAAAACTGGAGAAAAACCAATCAGCCTAACTAACAAACTCGCTACCTATCTCCTCCGATCCTCCCGCGGGGGCGGTTGCCGCGGAGACGCCGGCGATCCGGCCCGGCCGTTGTCCTCCTCCGCCATTGTCCGCACCCGCCCCTGCCGGAGGTCCCCGAGCTCGGCGTCGGAGAAGGACGAGGACCCTCCGGGCGCGAGGCGCCGCGCCGGGCGCCGCCGCCGCCTCAGCCGCCAGCACCGGCGCGCGGCGCGGACGGGCGCGCGCGCCACGCAGCAGAGCACGGCCACGGGCAGGCACGCGCAGAAGACGCAGCACGAGACGGCGCACTCCGCCAGCGCCCCGTCCTTCCCGGCGTCCTCGCGGGGCGCCGCCGGCGAGTCGTCGCGGCCCCGCGCGGCGCCCTCGCCGTCCCACCGCTTCCCGGCGCCGGCGGCCGGCTTCTTGCGTGGCCCGCCGGCGTCCGTCTCCTTCTCGGCAGCGGCGGCGTCCATTCCCGTTCTCGTCGATGGTTTCTTGTCCCTGGCTCGTGGGTTTCGTGTGAGAGATTCGAACGGGACGCGTGGGGTGGTGGTGGGGGGCACGGGCGCGTCGTGGGAGGGAGGAGCTCTCTCTCAAGAAACTTTGTCCGCTCCCTCGGATTTAAATTGCGGTGCTCACGAAAGCGTCTCGTGTGGTTTCCTCCCTCTTTTCGCCATCGCTGTTGGTTACTGGTAGGAGATAAAACAAATCAAAAGGAAGCTAAGCTAGGGTAGCCACTGAGCCGACCTGGAGTCATTTCATCGATTAGGATCTTATAATCCTAAGAGATTGATTAAAGTGTGGCTTAGCTTAAAAAAAGATTAAAGTGTGGCTTGGGGTCTGGGTCTTTTCTATTTGGATTTGCGAACCGAAAGATGGTTAAGTGGGATAGGACAGCTGTTGGCGAGGCATCACACTCGGAAGATCTCCTTTCTTGATCCAGCAAAACTGACACTAAGAAACTTGGTCAAAACGCTCTAATCCGTCCAGGTGTACACATTAATGATCGATTATTGTGGGACTGTGCTGTGGGACTGGACGTAGCCGCACGGTGGGCGCCGGGCAGGGCACGAGACGGGAGTAGGGTGTGGCCCCCGGTGCCCGGCACGAGGCTGTTCGCGCAGCCACCGGCGTCTCTGTCGACGTTGCTGGACTGGTGGTGGCCGGCGCTCGCTTTTTATTCGGTCACTGTCATTGTCATGGAGTACCTTAAGCTCAGGGTCAGGGCCCTACCTTTTGCTTCTCCTCAGCTGCAACCACATCAAAGCCCTGCTCTCACTGTTTCAGCGGCGGCAGCATTGGCAATGAATGAATGGCCAAGGTACTGCACGACACGAAAAATCTAATTTCACGGCATCACAATGATTACGACTTCACGATGAAAACTACCAGCAATCTTTTAGAGCAACCCAACGCACCGATCCAAACGGACGCGCGTCCGCTTTTTGTCTGCTCGCCGATCCATTCCTAGCTCAATTTTGAGCCTCATTTGGACGCATGCAATGCCCGCCTACTCCTCCTCCTGACCCGCTAGTCGGTAACACATTGGCCATCCTCTGCCACCCCAAGATCAATAGCAAACCCTCGCCGTCTTCGCCACGTCGCCGCCGCCGCCGCCCATTTCCGGTGCCTCTGTCAGCAGCCGGTGCCGACACACCTCCCCCCAACGCCGCCACCTCCCACGTCGCCGCCACCACCGTCTCGCCGGCGGGGCACCGAAGCTTCCCACCCCCATGTGACGCCCCCGATTCAATCGTACACTAATCATACACGCAAACATGTACGATCAAGATCAGGGACTCACGGGAAGATATCACAACACAACTCTAAACACAAATGAAAGTCATACAAGCTTCATATTACAAGTCAGGGGCCTCGAGGGCTCGAATACATAGCTCGATACACAAGAGTCAGCGGAAGCAACAATATCTGAGTATAGACATAAGTTAAACAAGGGTGTCTTAAGAAGGCTAGCACAAACATCAACGATCGAAGAGGCAAGGCCTCCTGCCTGGGACCTCCTAACTACTCCTGGTCGTCGGCGGTCTCCATGTAGTAGTAGGCGACAGGGTGGCATCTGGCTCCTGGGATCCACCATCTGGTTGCATCAACCGGAAAGAAGGAAGGGGGAAAAGGGGTAGCAAAGCAACCGTGAGTACTCATCCAAAGTACTCGCAAGCATCAGATCTATACTAAGTATGCATTGGTATCAAATGGAAGGGCTGTATCTGTGGACTGAACTGTAGAATGCCAGAATAGAGTGGAAGGCCTAGCCTATTGAAGACTAGCATCTTCAAGCAGCTCCAAGCATCTTGCAGCATATAGAAGAGTAAAGAATAGCAGTTTATAATTAACAAGCATGTTGTAGAATTAATGCCCAGAGATCCTTCCTCGACTCCCTGCGAGAAAGCAATCTCGGAGCCAACATATCCATCACATATCAAGTATTCATTTCTAGTTGTATAAGATCAGGATACAAGTCTGAACGTCCATATATATATATATATATATATATATATATCTTCCCTGCAGGGGTGCACCACGTTACCCAACACGCTCGATCACTCTGGCCGGACACACCTTTCTGGGGTCAATGCCCGGCCTCGGAAGATCAACACGTCGCAAGCCTACCTAGGCTCAGCAGAGAGGTCCCCGCCGGTCTACATCCTAAGCGCTCCGGGGTCTCGGGCCCATCGCCCGTTGCACTCCGGGTCGTTGCGCGCAGGGTGAATACCAGCACCGCCTCGGATGGCCAGCACGATCCGACCGTGCCGCAATGCTGAACTGGACGTCTGACAAAGCTTCGGCTGATACCACGACGTCGATGCCCATAACTATTCTCGCATGGTGGTTAGTGCGTAAAGGCCAGAGGCCAACTCAGAACAAATACCCAAACCTGTTAGTGCATTATTAAAAGAAGTGACGACTGTCGGAACAAGTCCGGAGCTATCACCCCTCCTGGGTGATACCGCTAAACAGCCAGCCGCCACTGTCACATCGCACGGGTGCTCTCCGGGCCCGCCCGGCTTTCACAACGGTCTCAAGTAAAGTCAAGGTAACCGTGTGTCCAGACATCAAGGGGAAAACCCGAGGAATCACCCCTGGTGGATTCCACTCAATGTAATCATCAAGGTGAACGTAAGAGGGACCACCCTCGAGGTTCACACTTGAGGTGTTGAACGACAGAGCCGTATCGGGAATGGTGAAAGAGGAAATCACCCTCGATGACCACAACCGAATAGCTACACTACAGAATTATCATCAGCAGTGTGTTATGAGGGATCACCCTCGGCACTCGATAGTAGCTCTGCAGAGTCGAGCAACAAAAGGGGCGTGATGTGATGTGAGGTGTCGGGCTCTGGTCGTCGATCACGTTGATCGAGTCGTCGATGATGAAGCAGGGCAACAAGGACAAGGTGGGGGTCACTGATGGATCACTAACCAACATATACTAAGCAGTTTAGGATAAGCAGGTAGGTAACAATAAGCAGGTTACAAAAGCAGGCTATGCATCAGAATAGGAGCAAACAATAACAGTAGCAAAATCCAATGCAAGCATGAGAGAATGGAATGGGCAATATCGGGATGATCAAAGGGGGGGCTTGCCTGGAAGCTCTGCTGAAAGGGAAGAAGGGTCGTCGTCGACGTAGTCGATCACAGGGACATCAACAACGGTCTCGGGGTCTATCGAAGAGAAGAGGGGGAAGAAACAGTAAATACATAGCAAGCAAGAGCATAACATGACAACAGGCAGAGCTAGACGTGTTCTAACGCGGTGCTACACGATACCGGCGAAGGGGGATAACATCCGGGAATGCTTTCCCGGAGTTAGGCATTTTCGGACAGATGAAACGAAGGGGGATGGTTGCAGGTTCGCTATGCTAGGGACATGTGACAGATGAACAGAGAGCGGATTCGAATTCGTCTCGTCGTTCTAAGCAACTTTTATGTATAAAACTTTTTCATTCGAGCTACAGATTAATTTATATGATTTTTCGAAGTTTAAAACAATTCCTGATTTTATTTTTAATTCAAAAATATTGCTAAAAAGCTAAGCGCACCCAGCACAGTGTACACAAAAGTGTACCCAGTGGCTGACAGATGGGACAGGTGGTCCTAGTTGACCAGTCAACGTTTGACTGGTCAACATGGGGTGGGGTCCCCCTGTCATGGACTTATCTAACTAACTACAATTTAGGTAGTTTTATTAGCAGGTTAAGTTAACTAAGTAAACTTTAATTAAGATAATTGATTAATTAATTATACGTTTTTATTTATTATTATTTTTATACATCCTTTTTTATCTCCTTTTTTTAAGGGCCAGGGCGCTGGGCCCCAAAGGCCAGTGGCTCAATCGAGCCGCATGGGCGCTGCGTTAACGGGGCGGCGAACCCGCCCGAACGACCACGGGCGAGGGGACGCGCCAGGGCGCCGGTGACGAGCGGTGGAGCAGGGGCCTAGGAGGGCGGCGAGCAGCGCGAGGGCCGACGGGTGTATGCGGGCGCGGCGGCCGGAGGTGGCGGGTCGCGCGCGGGTGGGGCGTGGCGACTGCCGTAGCCGGCAGCGTCAGCGGCAGAGGACAAGAGCAGCACGACAGCGGGAGGGCTGCGCGGGCGCGGCTACGCGGGCAGAGGGGTGCGACGAGATGCGCCCAGGGGCGGCTAGAGCCTGCGGGCGTGCGAACAAGCTGCGGGGGCCGGCGTGTGAGCAGAGACGGGCAAGCACGGCGGCGGGCGAAGCGACGCGGAGCAGGGCGCTGGCCGTGGTGGTGGAGCAGCAACATCGGTGGCGGGCTTGACGGGTGCGGCAGGGCGCTGCCAGGGCGGGCGAGCAGCGTACAGAGGGGGACGCCGAGGAGGCGATGCGCGGCTGGAGCGCGGGCGCATCGGGCGGCAGAAGTGGGCGGCGGCGACGCGAGCGGTCGCAGACAGAGGCACGGGCGCGGGGTGCGCGTGCGGCGGCGACCTTCAACGACAGCAGCAAGCACGGCGAGGCGACGTGGCCTGACAGAGGTCCGACGCGGGGAGGCGGGCACGCAGCACGCACAATTAGCAAAAGCAGCAGCGGCACGTATAGAGGAGCTCGGGTTCCGGCCATGGCGACTATAGACGAGCACGAGAGCGGCGACAAACGGCATAGATCGAAGGGGAAAAGCGAGGGAATCGACAGAGAGGCTCATGGTCGTTGCAGAGAAGGCCCGGGGACGACTCGAGGTGCTCGGGGCGGCGCGGATCGACGGCGAGCTCCGATGCGTCCGACGGTGGAGCGTGTTGGAGCCGAGGAAGAGGAAGAAGATGCGGCGGGCGCTCCGGTGGCTCCGAGCTCGAAGTCGAGGGCGCAGGCGACGTAGCGGTGCTCGGCGAAGCTCTTGGGTACGACAACGTGGCAAGGGGCGGGCGGTGGCCGTGGTCAGCTCGGCGGCGAGGCCACGGTGGCGCTCGGCCGAAGCAGAGAGGAAGAGGGAGAGAGCGTGGAAGAGTAGGGGGCGAGGCCAAAATATCTGCGCGGGCGGGGGAGGGAGCTCACGAGGCAGAGGGGGGGCTCCGTTGGGGAACGTAGTAATTTCAAAAAAATTCCTACGCACACGCAAGATCATGATGATGCATAGCAACGAGAGGGGAGAGTGTTGTCCACGTACCCTCGTAGACCGAAAGCGGAAGCGTTATAACAACGCGGTTGATGTAGTCGTACGTCTTCACGATCCGACCGATCAAGTACCGAACGCACGGCACCTTCGAGTTCTACACACGTTCAGCTCGATGACGTCCCTCGAACTCCGATCCAGCCGAGTGTTGAGGTAGAGTTTCGTCAGCACGACGGCGTGGTGACGATGATGATGTTCCACCGACGCAGGGCTTCGCCTAAGCTCTGCAACGGTATTATCGAGGTGTAATATGATGGAGGGGGGCACCGCACACGGCTAAGAGATCTCAAGGATCAATTGTTGTCTCTCTGGGGTGCCCCCCTGCCCCCGTATATAAAGGAGCAAGGGAGGAGGAGGCCGGCCCTAGGAGGGGGCGCACCAAGTGTGGAGTCCTACCAGGACTAGGACTCCCTAGTCCTAGTAGGATCCCACCTCCCATATGGAATAGGAAAAGAGGAAGGAAAAAAGAGAAGGAAGGAAGGGGGCGCCCCCCTTCCCTAGTCCAATTCGGACCAGACCAAGGGGAGGGGTGCGGCCACCCTTGAGGCCCTTTTTCTTCTTTCCCGTATGGCCCAATAAGGCCCAATACGTATTCCCGTAACTCTCCGGTACTCCGAAAAATACCCGAATCACTCGGAACCTTTCCGAAGTCTGAATATACTCGTCCAATATATCGATCTTTACGTCTCGACCATTTCGAGACTCCTCGTCATGTCCCTGATCTCATCCGGGACTCCGAACTCCTTCGGTACATCAACATACATAAACTCAATAAAACTGTCATCGTAACGTTAAGCGTGCGGACCCTTCGGGTTCGAGAACTATGTAGACATGACCGAGACACCTCTCCGGTCAATAACCAATAGCGGGACCTGGATGCCCATATTGGCTCCCACATATTCTACGAAGATCTTTATCGGTCAGACCGCATAACAACATACGTTGTTCCCTTTGTCATCGGTATGTTACTTGCCCGAGATTCGATCGTCGGTATCTCGATACCTAGTTCAATCTCGTTACCGGCAAGTCTCTTTACTCGTTCCGTAACACATCATCCCGCAACTAACTTATTAGTCACAATGCTTGCAAGGCTTATAGTGATGTGCATTACCGAGTGGGCCCAGAGATACCTCTCCGACAATCGGAGTGACAAATCCTAATCTCGAAATACGCCAACCCAACAAGTACCTTTGGAGACACCTGTAGAGCACCTTTATAATCACCCATTTACGTTGTGACGTTTGGTAGCACACAAAGTGTTCCTCCGGTAAACGGGAGTTGCATAATCTCATAGTCAGAGGAACATGTATAAGTCATGAAGAAAGCAATAGCAACATACTAAACGATCGGGTGCTAAGCTAACGGAATGGGTCAAGTCAATCACGTCATTCTCCTAATGAGGTGATCTCGTTAATCAAATGACAACTTATGTCTATGGCTAGGAAACATAACCATCTTTGATTAATGAGCTAGTCAAGTAGAGGCATACTAGTGACACTCTGTTTGTCTATATATTCACACATGTATTATGTTTCCCGTTAATACAATTCTAGCATGAATAATAAACATTTATCATGATACAAGGAAATAAATAATACTTTATTATTGCCTCTAGGGCATATTTCCTTGAGGCTCGTCCTTATCCCCGGCACTGCCGGCGAGGGGGTTCTGCGGCGACTAGCCCCTCGGTCGGATGAGCAGTGTCGGGGGAGGAAACGACCACAAGGGGGAAGTGGGATGGGCTGGCTCGGGTGGGGGTGGGCCGAGGCCCGGGAGGAGTCAGGGGCCTTTCTCTTTTTATTTACTTTGCATTTTCTTTTCTTTTTCTTTTTTCTTTCTCTGTTTTCTAATTAGCTTTATTCTACTTTTACTTTTCTTTTAAATACAAACCTAGACACAGAATTAGTACTATTAAATAAACCACTGCCACATTTAGTTTGAGGTTCAAAATAAAATAATTTAGTACTTTTATAATTTAAAAAGCATTTAATAATTATTTTTAGCCACTGTTATATTCACAAAAGGGCATTTAAATACTTTACAAAATTGTTGGGTCAACACCATAATTGGTTATGGAATATTTTCCACACTTTGAACATTTTTGTTTTCATGTTTGAGAATTTTGAATTTTGGGCTTTAGTTTGAACTTGAATTTGAATTAAGATTTGGATCAAGCGAGGATTAGCAACAGTAATGTGATGACAAGGCACCATTAGCAGAGAATTACTCTAGGTTAATTATACGGGCGTCACACCCCACCTCCAGACGCCGACGCGAGCAGGAAGCTGCCTCGCCGCCAGCCAGCTCCTTCGTCCTGACGCCGGCACGCTCGTCAGACGCCTCCAGGGCAGCCACCTGGTCCAAGGAGGCGCGCGTCTCCTCGCCGGTCGGTTCCTTCGTCGACTCCCGCAAGCTGTTGGACAGTTTGCCAAGGTACTAAATGGACTCTGCCGACAAGTTTTTTTCCATAATTTTCTTTGTTACTCCGATGATTCCTCGTCCGATGATGATGAGGAGATCTTGGCTGTCCTGTTGGTCCATCACCAACTTAATAGCCAGCGGCCGTTGTTCCGTGGCTCGATCCCGGGGCACCTTCAGGCGTTGAATCGCAACCGGGAGAGCGGCCATTTCCTTCTTTGAAAGGACTACTTTGACACAACCAACCCGCTGTTCAAACATCAGAAATTCCGGCGGCGTTTTCTATGAGTAGGAATCTTTTCAACCGTATTAGAGAGGGGGTAGTCGGATACGATGACTATTTCGAGTGCAAAGAGAATGCCCTAGGAAAGATTGTCTTATCATCTTATCATAAACGCACTGCAATCGTCCGGATGCTTGCATACGGAGTGCCCGGTGATCTTATTGATGAGTACATCCGTATGAGCGAGTCTACATGCCTAGACTCCATGTACAAATTCTGCAAAGCTGTGATTGCTGTGTTTGGCTCTGAGTATTGAGAGAGCCGACTCCTCAAGATACAACCCGCTTGTTGGCGATGAATGCCAACAACGGCTTTCCAAGGATGCTTGGCAACATAGACTGCATGCACTGGGAGTGGAAGAACCGCCCTTCTGCTTAGCAAGGGCAGTATAAGGGCCATGTCAGGGCTTGCACTGTCATACTTGAGGGCATGGCCTCACAAGATCTCTGGATCTGTCACTCTTTCTTTGGCATGGCCGGATCACACAATGATATCAACGTGTCAATGCTCGCTGGTGTTTGCAAGGCTTGCCGAAGGCAATAGCCCACTGATGAATGTTACCATCAACGGCCACAACTACGACAAATGATACTACCTAGGTGACGGTATATATCCCCAATGGACCATTATTGTGAAGACAATCCCCAACCCTGTCGGAGAGAAGAGGAAAAGGTTTGCCCAAGAGCAAGAGAGTTCTAGGAAGGACGTCGAGCGTGCCTTTGGTGTTTTGCAATCTCGATGGGGCATCATTCGGTATCCTGTTAGGACTTGGAGCACCAAGAAGCTGTGGGAGGTGATGACTGCTTGTGTAATCATGCACAATATGATCATAGAAGACGAGCGCCCAAACGTATCTACGATCAAGGGTTTCAGTTTCAGGGTGAGAATGTTGTGTCTAAGCATGGAGGAGCGGCAACGTTTGAACAATTCACCTAATTTCATCATGAAATGCGTGCTTGGAAAACTCACATGCAGCTGTAAAATGATTTGGTTGAGCATATGTGGGCTCATGTTGATAACTAATAAATGTATCATTTTTATTCGGCTTGTAAAAATATGTGAGACAATTTTATTTTTTTCGGCTTGTAAAACTATGCTTAATTTATTTGGTTGTGAATCTATGCTTTATTTGGTTGTGAAACTATATGTTTGCTTGTGAAGTAATGCAAAATATGTGCATATTTGTTAAAAAGGGCGGCCAACCTGCCGCGCCGACAAATATGGGTTGGCGTGTTGGACGCACTGCCGACCCAAATGATAACAGACACAGAGTGGGCGGCCGACTCAAACGGACAAAAAACGGATAAAAGCGCCGTTCGCTTGAATCGACGCGTTGGAGTTGTTCTTACTACTCCTAACAAACTTCAGGATACTCCATGATTTGATACGCCAAGCAGCCATCTACGTTTACGAGTTAAGGCACGATCGATAACCATGATAAGAATGGTGTGACCAGCTCCAAGCAGCAGCGCCACATGATTCTGCTCGGTCAGCATGGTCGTGCACAACTCCGCGAGGCCATGGGCTGCCGATGGTTTTGCCGTCCGCCGCGGCCAAGTGCTCTGTCCACGCGACAACGTTATCTGATACTGCTACTTTGAAGTATTGTTTTGTTTCTCTGGAAAGGGAGAGACCCCTGGACACACACGCACATACACACTGTCAACACTAGGGATTACAAGATTAGGATTCATACAAAGTAAAAAAGCAACCCGCTCCCAGATATCCTGACGAGTGACAAGTAACAACCATCACACAAAAAGCAAAGCAAAATAGGGACCTAACACCGGTTACTGAAACGTGTAGATTACAGGCTGGAAAAGATCTGCTCGGGGGAAAATACTAACCGCGAACCATTCCAGATCCGAATTCAGATTTTGTGAAAGGAAAGATGGTGGCCAACTCTTGTTACCCATTGATGCAGCACGCATGCAATAATAATGTACTTGTGCCTAAAACAACCTGGATCCCTTCAGTCCTTGGGCGTGTTAAGCTTAATACAGATGGTTTGGTCCTCAATGGAATTGCGGGGACGGGTATGCTTCTTCGGGATCACATTGACATTATTATTTTCAGCTCATGCAAATTTCTGGAAGAAAGTGATGATGTTTTGGAAACAGAAATTCTTGCGCTGCAGGAAGGGATTTCATTGGCTTTGCAGTGGAGTAATTTACCCATTGATGTTAAATCAGACTGTTTGGAGGCGGTGGCTATGGTGAAGAGTAGTGAAACAAATCTATCAAAGTATTCTTTTATTATCAGAAAGATCAAGCAAAGTATGGAGGAACATGATTCTTCTATTACTCATATACGCCGAAGTGGCAATAGTGCTGGCAAACTTTGGTAAGGCTAATGGTCGAACTATGGTTTGGCTAGGGTCCGGCCCAGAGGAAGTCTTTAATGTTGCTTTACGAGATTGTACTCCCTAAATTTTTTAGTAATAAAGAGTTATTTCGCAAAAAAAACCCGAAGAGATTACTAATTTTTTCTGCAAGAAAACCCGAGAGATTACTAACCACAAAAAACCAGCTCACGCGCGATCCTGAATCTTGATACAATTAAGTTCCATCCTTTGATTGTTAAACATGCCTTCTATCAGTTGTCACATATATTTTTTAAGAGTTCTCCCAATCTGCAATAGCGGACTTTGGTGTGGTAATACGTGATCATCGGGGAAGGGTGCAGGCGGCGAATAGAGGTTACTTTGAACGAATTCAAATTCCTGAAGTAGCAGAAGCTATGGCACTTCGTCAAGCCTCAATCCTTGCCAATAACCTTGGCATACGAAAGATCATGGTAGCATCAGCTTGCCTGTCATTGATCAACAAGGTCAAGGGTTTAGGTGTTGATAGGTCCCCTATTGAAGCCATAGTCCATGATATTAGAAAATGTGCCACAAAGTTTGTATCTTGTACTTTTATTCATGTCAGTCGTACTTGTAATGTGGCAGCACATGTTCTGGCGAAATCGGCAGAGCATGATGTTTGGTCCTCCTGGATTAATGAGTTCCCTGATGTAATCAGAACCATTATTTGTAATGAACTAATTATGAATGAATGAAAGGGCGTAGCTGCCCATTACCTAAAATAAATATTTTTTAAGAGTAAATTGCGTTCCTTAGCTTTATAGAAGAAATAGAGTTAATTACAACATATGAACTAGTTCTCAAACCACAATCCGGTTGAGAGCCATACTCCACTCCTAATCCCACACAACCATGCTATTCCTCAGAAAAGACCAGTCACTCATCTCCCGCCTGTCAATGCCCAAGTCCCGAGCTCTTGTGTAATATGCGACCCCAGCTGACATGACCATTCCGTTGCCTCCAAAGGTTCCAGCAACACTAGTGTTTCGAAGCCTTTGTGATGCTCCTTGGGAATGCATTTTTGAGATGCCCTCCACCAAGTTTCAGGACGATCATCCATTGCAGGCACCAACATTGCATCAGTCCTAGTCCTAGAGAAGCTCAAGTGTCAAATCAGATGAGACTAGACGCAAGTTGCAGGCTGTCATCAACTAGGTCCTCCTTTTGTTCACAAAGATAACAAGACGAAACCTCGTCTTGTAACCCATGTCTTAATCTCTGATCCGATGTCCATATGTGATAGTGGATAGCCAACCATAGGAATATCTTGCAAGATAGTGGTGCCCAACATCTCCATCCTTGTCCGCGATGCATGCCCCACCTCCGTGAGCTATGGTAGGAGCTCGTCATCACAAACTTGCAATGCTCGTGCCCTTGTCATAGCCAGTCCCGTCTCAGTCGATGTCCTTTTGCGAAAACATGAAAGAATCTATCTGATGATATTTACACATCTTTTTAGATTTTCTTAGGGGTACTATTTTAGACGATTGTTTTAAAAATAAAGACCAAGTATGATCACTTGTGCTAGGATTTCAGAGTCTGCCACAAACTAAATAACACGGGTGTTGTTCAGCCAGGAATATCCTATTTGACGCATTATGCTTCGAACTATCAACCTTTCGCATAGAGCTGGCGATCGAGCTGTGACCTAGGCCGGCCCATTAACATGTTGCAGTGTTTCTGGTTTGAAACCTTCTAGAGTTTTCCAGCCGTTTTTTCAGGTTTTGGACCGTTTTTTATTTTCTTGTACCGGTTTTTCTATTTCTTTTTTGGGTTTTCATGTCCCCCCTTTTTTATTTTTGTTCTTTTCTTCTCCATTTCTGTTTCTTTTCTATTTCAAGTTTATTTTCCTTTTTTAAAAAGTTCATGTTTCAAAAAAGTTATGGAAATATTTAAAATGTTCTTGCTTTAAAAAAATGTTCAAATTTCCAAAAATTGGTATGTTTTCAAAAGTTCACAAATTCAAAAAAGGTTTGCACTGTTCTAAAATTATTCAGAAATTTCAAAAATGTTATTGTTTTCCAAAATTATTTGGAATGTTCTTGTTTGATTTTTTCACAACTTTTCAGAAAATTTTGGGCATTCCAGAAAATGTTCCCGTCATAAAAAATTGTTCACAAATTTCAAAAAATATTCTTTTTTTAATTTATGTTCACATATTCAAAAATTGTTTGCACATCCAAATTTGTTTGGATTTTCGAAGAAATTCTAGAAATTGGCAATATGTTCTTGATTTAAAAAATTGTTACCATTTTGATTTATTTCCACAAATGCAAAAAATGTTTGTGTTTTAAAAAAAAGTCAGATATTTCAAATTTGTTCGCCATTTTAGAAAATTATTCAGGTTTTCAAAAAAAGTTCAAAAAATAACTTAGTTTTAGATTATTGTTTGGGATTTTTCAAATAGTGTTAAGTCTGCTACAACTATTAGTTTTTAAGTCTTGCGATATATTTGTCACCAGATCTTTTTGTCGTAGTAGCTAGCAGCAAGGGCGCTTGGGTACGCAATTGCAGGTTTGAATCCCAGCAACCGCGCTACCTTTTTGCGACTTTCACCATCGCATTCGCGGCGCACCGCAATGGGCCGGCCCAGTCGGGCGCACCTTGTGCGTTGGGGCGTGTATTTGCCGCATTCTAGTATTCTCATGTTCCACAAATACATCATTCCATGTTTTAGCCATGCCATGTTTTAGCCCACCCCCTAGAGCCTCGTTCTCGGCCCTGCCCAGGGAAATAACTCTTTGCTGGGCCATCAGCCATGCCAGGAGCCAGGTCTAGTCCATCCGGCTTGAATTGACACTGCTCTAGTGTTCTCATGTTCCACAAATACATCATTCCACGAGTATTTCTCTAATTTCCTAAAAAAACGAGTATTTCTCTAAGAAAAACTTACACAAGGATCCATATTAATTATCGCTGATTTAGTACATGACAGAGGTTGCTGAAAAAAAGTACATGACAGAGACTACAGTTTCAGTAACAGGGTTACTCGACGGAGACTCCGTGACACTGAAATTTCCGGGGGATAAATCATGCTATCAGCGTGTTATCCCACTGAATACATTATTCCACTTCAATTTCTTTACTGAACACAATTACATATGAACACTCCAACTGAGAACTCCTCACACTTCCCTCTCTTTATTCAACACGCACACCTCTAAGCAGAGCTTTAAATATTTCTCATACGAAAATGTAGGAGAGGCTCGCAATTAGCTAGAAGCAGCAGGTGCAGCCAGTTTCGCGAGAAACCCCTTGTAGTGCTCCATGATCCTCACGGCTTCGGGCATCACCTCCTCCACGGCGTCCACGGCCATGAACCGCTCGGCCCACGCCGCGAGGCCCGGGACCCTGGCCTCGTCCAGCAGGCTGGTGCCGCCGAACTCGTCCACCGCCCTGATCCACACCACGAAGCTTCCGAGCGCGAGGTCGACGATCCCGACGGCGTCGCCGCCGAAGAAGGCCTTGCCCTTGGAGCACTCCGTGAGCGCCCGCTCCAGCGTCTCCACCTGAGGCAGCACCTTCTCGTACGCCTCCGCTCTCTGCTCCGCCGTCGTCGCCCTGAACAGCGGCCTCCACGACGGGAAGAACTGCAAGCGGATCACACGGACTCAGCAAGTCGTAGAACCAATCGGTGTCTGTCCGCTGATTTTACAGTACGAAACTCGAAGTACGATGAACAAACCGAGCAGAGGGTGTTTGTACCGTGTCGTTGACGTAGGTGGCCCAGAAGCGGGCGACGGCGCGGTCGTGGGGGTCGGCGGGGAGGAGCGGCGTCCCGGCCCCGGCCCAGGCCTCGTCGACGTACTCGAGGACGACGAGCGACTCGCACACCGGCCGGCCGTCGTGGATGAGGACGGGGACCTTCTTGTGCACCGGGTTGGAGCCGAGCAAGAGGTCGCTCTTGTGCTGCAGGTCCTCCTCGATGTACTCGTAGCTGAGGCCCTTCATCTGCAGCGCCACCTTCACGCGGATCACCCAGGGGCTCATCCACGCGCCCAGCAGCTGCAGCTCGCCTTCTTCTCCTCCTCCTCCTGTCATTGCAGAGTGCAGAGGGAGCCTTCAGAGTTCAAAGAGACTTGTGTAGTGCTTTCTTGTTCGATTTTGTGCTCAGCCGCTCAGGTGATATAATCCGGTTTCTTAGTTTGACCAGTGGATTGATTTTGACTGGTTAACTTGGAAGTGGAGAGTCGTGGAAACTTGTTGAAAATCAAAAACATGTACTCCCTCCGTTCCGAATTAGTTGTCTTAGATTTGTCTAGATACGAATGTATCTAGACTCATTTTAGTGCTAGATACACCCGTATCTAGACAAATCGAAGACAAGTAATTCGGAACGGAGGGAGTACATGATAGGCAGGAAGCTTCACGTGGGGACAGGCAACCTAACCAGGTTGTGGAAAGACTCTATTAATGGGTTAACTCCTTTCCAAGAACAATTCCCATACCTCTTTGATATTTGTATTGATCAAGATTGTACCCTGGATATGCTTAGCTCCATAACCTGTTCTAGCTTTTTCCGCAGAAGATTGAACGCTGATTTGACAGACCAGTGGTCTAATCTTAGAGATCAGGTGCGCAATCTGAACTTACCGAATGCCCCTGACTCGGTGTATTGGTACCTGAATAAATCTGGCAAATACACTACCAAATCCATGTATAAATGGCTTGAAAACCCCCTTAGCGGATGCAGCTATAGGTGGATTTGGAAAGCCAAAATCCCTCTCAAAATACAAGTCTTTCTTTGGCAACTCTCACAAGATGCCGTCCTGACTAGGCAGGTGATGCGGCATCGAAAATGGCCAGGGAACCCTGTGTGTTCCTTCTGCCAACAAATTGAAACTTCCCAGCACTTGTTCTTTGAATGTTCTGTTGCCAGAGTGGTTTGGAGGTCTATTGGAGTAACTCTGGGGACTGATCTTTGCCCTAAGAACTGCTGGCAATTTTTTGTTTGGTGCTACTCTTTCATCCCCGACTACGAACGTTTCTATACGGTGGCCTTGTGCGCGATTACCTGGTCCATTTGGCTGGCGCGAAACCGTGCTACTTTTGAGAACAAGATGATCAAATCTCCTTTTGAGATTGTGTTTACGGTGGTTTCCTTCCTTCTTTATTGGGCAGGGCTCCAGGGCGGGGACGACGTCAAGCAGCTTCGGGCAGGGGCGGAGATGATTCGCGACGGGACGATGAGGCTGATGCGAGCCTGTGATGCAACTATCAAGATTGGAGACTAAACATCAAAAATAGGGAAGGAGATCGACGGATTATCCCCCAAGCACCTCATACCCACGTTGCGGCCCGTTTACCCCGGTCGTCAGGACAGAGAACTACTGTTTTGAGCTACGGCTACTGGTGTTTTGCTGTCATACTTTCTGGTGGCTTTTGGACTGTCGTTTGTAATAGGTCTAGATGTTTGGTGCTACTAGGTTTTCGCCCCATGGCGCCCATTTCGATGGCGGGCGGGTGCCGTGGGTTTCCTAGTAGTGCGTTGAACTCGCTCTCCCCTTCTCCCTGTTCTTAGTCTCATCTCTGTTTCTCAGACTGGTTGTATTTCCGTTCTAAGTAATGGAAAGGGGGTTAGCCCGGTTCAAAAAAGTGGAGAGTCGTGCATGCTTCAGGTGTCGTCGTTTCATTGTTCGAGAGAGTTGCATCACTCGTCAGCGTTGTCGTATGCTCAGGAAAGGAATAGGTGGCAGGTAGTGAGGTCACTGGTGCTTCATGAGGAGTAGTTGGCTTGTGTCCTAGCTCATGTTGTGTCAGCCGTCTCCAACGCTCACCGCAAATTTGCTCCTGCGGAGTTCAAATGTTTAAATGCAGTGTAGTTCTAATTTAAAATGTTTAAATATTAAACTTCAATATTTTGTCTCTCTTAACTGTCGACTGATGCTCAATAGATCTTCTTTTAGTTGTTCGTGAGTTACTCAATGCCGAATTTGTTGATGCATTTGAACAAACTCTTTAAATATGGTCGAAAAGTATGATATGATCACTCACGTTCCTAAATCCAAGACCCGCCACAACATTCTCACCCTCATCCTCCACGATTATGTTGTGCATGACCACACACCATGTCATCACCTTGATCAAGGTCTACAGATCGCATTACTCCAAATTCTAGACATTCTTTCTAGCTGCTTCTTGTCTTTGCGCAAAGTGAGACTTTTTCTGACCAATTGGGTTAGAGATGATGTTCCCAAAGGTAGCCCAAGGAGGATAAATAACGTCAATCAGATAGTAGCTCATGTTGTACTTATGCGCATTGACATTATAGTGGGAAGGAGCAGTTTTTTCCTTCAGCCAGCCCAACAGACAATGGTGATCGCTGCAACACATTGATGTCATTGTGAGACTCAGGCATGCCAAATCCAAAGATCTTGTGATGCAACTGCTTCAAGAATGATGGTGGGCTTCTTAACATGACCTTGATATTCCCCTTGCAAAGCTTTTGGACAGTTCTTCCATTTCCAATGCATGTAATCAAGCGATTCGAGCAAACCTGACCACCCTCTTGCTTCTGAGATTGCCAAGAGCCTCTTGGTGTCTGCCACAGTTGGTTCTCTCAGGTACTGTGGCCCAAACACCGAGACCACGACAGTTGCAAACCTTACCATGGCATATTCGCATGTCCTCTCGGACATCCGCAGGTACTCGTCCCACAAATCAACGGTCGTGCCATATGCAAGCATCCGCAATGCGGCCGTGCACTTCTGGTAACTAGAGAAACCAATCCTTCCCATGGCGTCCTTCTTCAAGATGAAGTACTCATCAAAGGACCAGATGCCATGGTAGAGACGATCGAAGAAATTTTTGCGCATCTGAAAGCACCGACGAAAATTGTCAGCGAAGAGGGCATTGGGGGAAAAGTAATCATCGATCGGCGTCGGTCGCGCCCACTTGCGATTGAGCACTCGATGACCCTTAATCGATCCCTTAAAATTGAGAACATGCTCTTCCGCACACTCCGCGTCTGCAAGTACCGCCTACATCATCGCCGTCTCATCCGTGTAGTCCTCCTTGTCAGAAGACTAAACATAGTGCTCGTAGACGTACTCCATATCCGAATCCATTGCTTCAAAGAAGAATGGATAATTTTTTTAGCTCAGGCAATTCACGAAACAAATGTTGGGCATGGTGAGCATTCACTGGTACAACAAGGTGCTATACAAACGGTTTTTAACCCCTTTCCACGATGATGTTTTGAACCGTCGCCAAGTGAGTGACTGCGATAGGGGTGTCCTTCCCACATGACCCAGAAACTGTCGGGGAAAGGCCCTCCTGGCACACATGCTCGGAAAAATGAGGTCGTCTGCGATGGGCGAGTGATGAAATACGATTATACAGGCCCAATCGGTTCCGGTCGTAAGTACATCCCACACAGTCAGTCCCAAACAAACGTTTATGTTTGTTATGTACATCCCACACAGTCAATCCAGAGAAAACGTTTGCGTTCTTATGTACATCCCACACAGTCAATCCTGGGAAAACATTTTCGTTCTTATGTACATACCACACGGTCTGCCTCTGGAGTCCACTCCACGGGTCCTGCCTTCTTCAAAATCTTGAAGAACGGCAAGGCGCGCTCGGGAGACTTGGAAATGAATCTGCTAAGTGCGGCAACACATCCAGTCAAACGCCTCACATCCTTAACCGTCTTGGATGCTTGGATTTGCTCGATAGCCTTGATCTTATCGGGGTTGTCCTCTATCCCTCGGTGGGACACAAAGAAGCCAAGCAACTTGCCGGAGGGAACGCCGAACACACACTTCTCCGGGTTCAACTTCAAGTTGATCTTGCGCAGATTAGCAAACTTTTCTTCTAAATCTTGAATGAGGGTTGACCTGTCCTGGTCTTGACCACAATATCATCCATGTAAGCTTCAATGTTTCCGTGCAACTGTGACTCAAACCAATCTGGACTGCCCTTGCAAAAGTGGATCTGGCGCTTTTCAACTCGAAGGGCATACATACAAAGCAGTACGTGCCGCATGGAGTGATGAATGCCATCTTCTCTTCATCTTCCTTGGACATAAAGATCTGGTGGTATCCTGAGTAGGCATCCAGAAAGGAAAGCAAGTCGCACCCGGAGGTAGAATCCACAATCTGATCGATGCGCGACAAGGGAAATGAGTCATTTGGGCAGGCCTTGTTCAGATCAGTAAAATCTATGCATAGTCTCCATTTTCCATTAGCCTTGTGTACCACCACAGGATTGGATAACCATGTTGGATGCAGTACTCATCTAACCATACCAGCTGCCTCAAGTTTCTTGATCTCCTCGGCAATGAACTGCTGCCGCTCCAAGGCTTGCTTCCGGATCTTCTGCTTGACGGGTCGGGCATGAGGGCAGACAGCAAGGTGGTGCTCACTTACCTCCCTGGGAACACCGGGGATGTCAGATGGTTGCCAAGAAAATACATCGACATTCGCCCGCAGGAAGGCAACGCGCGCGCTTTCCTATTTGTCATCGAGGGTGGCACTGATAGTGAAGGTACCATCAGTGCCAGCCTGCCCTGCCAGGACCTTTTTCACAGCGGGTGCACCAGCCTTGGATCTTTTGCTGTTAGAACTCTCTGGCAAGTCCTCGACGGGCGCAACGTACTCCGAAGATGTACGTTTGCCGGATTCCTTGCGGGCATCCTTGCTATTTCTCTTCTTCTTGCTTTCCTTGGCGGGATCCTTAGCTTCTGTGGCATCCGCCGCGACTGCGTCCCTGTACATCTTGTCCATAAATGATTGCATCCTTCTCATCGGATGGAATGGAAATGACGCCTATTGGCCCTGGCATCTTCAAGGTGTTGTAGGCATAGTGGGATGCCGCCATGAGCTTGGCCAGAGCTGGGTGATGATGACATGTACCTAGGGTAGGGTCTTAGGCCTGACCTAGACACCCTACCCAAGGACACTGCCCTAAAGTCAGAGACATACAAAGTACAACAGGAAATACCGACTGAAACCACCCTGAAGTGCAATCCACTCGACGGAAGATTCCACTCGGATATCCCAATTCCACTCGACCATACAAAAACCCACTCGGTGTACAGAAGGCCTAAAGTCACCCCAGGATGGAAACGGTCAGGCATTCACTCCGTCGTCATAAAGATCATTTACTATGGGCGTTACCAGTAACGTTCAAGTTATAACTCACATTGAACCCTTGTGTAACTGAGGGCCGTGAGGGACCTGGAGCACTCCATATAAGCCACCCCTCCCCTCTGGCACAAGGTTCGCACCCCCTGTAACTTCAACACATATCCAGTCGACAAGCCTCGGCGGCACCGAGACAAAGGGCTTTTACCTCCTCTGAGAGGGGCCTGAACTCGTAAACTTGTGTGTACAACCTCGCCGTAGCTAGGACACTGCCTCCTCCTACGTACCCCCTACTCTTACTGTCAGACTCGTTCCCTTGACAGTTGGCGCCCACTGCGGGGCAGGCGTCTGAGCGACTTCCGGTGAGGTTGCGAATTTCGTTCTCCGTCAACATGGTATCCGGCGGTGGTTTGGCTCTGGGCCGCGAGATCCGTCTCGGCGCGCTCGTCTTCATCACCGACGACTCCGCCTGGCTCCAAGAAGCCCCCTCGATGTCGAGGCCCTTCCCATCTGTGGGGCAGCGCACTTCTGTGCGAGTTCCTGCGGCATCCTTCTGCAGCAGCCGTCGACCCAGTATCGGTTGGCTCCCACGGTATCCTTGCTCCCCGTTGGTCACCACCACAAGCGATCTTTTCGTTCGCGGCTCCAGGGATGGGCATGCGGTGGCTCGCCAGTCGGCCACCCCTCAAGTCACGGCAATCGAGCCTGACGAATCTCTCTACGGATCATTCGACCCGCCGATTGGTCACCCGGACACTCTTTCCGAGTGCGAGAGCAACAACCCTGCGGTCGAAGTCCTCATGGTCGACTCCCGGCGCAGCCCGCCCGGATTCCATCGCGGCGGCGGTGGCGGCGACCCGTCACGCGATCATGATTAGTATTATCCCCAGGCCCTCACTGCAGAGCAGAGGGAGGAGCTGCATCGCCGCAACGTCCAGGCGCTCCAAACCCCCATCGTTGGGGAGACCTCCGAGGCTCGGGCCCTGGAGGCTGCGCGCTTAGCCACCTTGGCTGAGCGTACGCGTCTGGAGAATCTCCAGCAATCGCTTGACGAACGCGCCCGTTAGCAGATCCCTGGATCCAGTCGACGGCCACGACAATTGTTTCTGACTGAACCTCGGGACGAACCTCAGGTATACTGTACTCCGATCCAAAATGTCGCAGCAACAGAACTCATAGCAGAGTCAATATAGCCGTCACGTTTAGAAGCTGGTAGAGGTTTGCTGCAAATCTGAGCGTTGCTTCGGGCAGCAGGGGAACAGAACTCGGTTGTTTCTCAGTCGCCCAACAGAATCCATAGCAGATTTGTGGTAGTGGACACAGTTCAGTCAGTGCATAGCCCAAGATCGCCTCTGCGGCGTGAAGATCGTGGTCACCGCCAAGATCAGTACCTTGGTCGGAGCCATGTGGCAGTTTGATCCTCGTCATTCCCGTGATGATCGCCGTCGAGTGCCCATGCCTCCTCCGGGGGGGGGGGGTCGTATGCGCCCAGGCGGTACAATGACAGGCGCACCTTCGGTGACGAGCGGAGGGTTCCAGTCCACCCAAGAGAGCCTGGGTTCGATGCAAGGTCACTCCTCGTACAAGGTTTGGTTGACGAAGGCCGAGCTAACAGAGAAGGACTTGACAGAGATCGTCCGGATGGACGAGAGGCGTTCATTTCTGGTCCCGAGTGTTTCAGCAGAGCCATCCGAGCCGCTGAGATCCCGCCCAACTTCAGATTAGCTACTGGTGTGAGTAAGTTCATCGGTGAGTCGAAGCCAGACACTTGACTAGAAGATTACCGAGTGGTAGTACAGATTGGTGGGGGCAATGATGACGTGGCCATGAAGCACCTCCCCTTGATGCTTGAAGGCTCAGCCAGAGCTTGGTTGAATCAGTTGGCTCCTGGGAGCATCTTCTGTTGGGAAGATTTGGCTCGAGTGTTCATCAAGATATTCGAAGGCACTTGCAAGAGACCTGCTGGACTGACTGAGTTGCAGCATTGCGTCCAGAAGCCGAGTGAAACTTTGAGGAATTTTATCCAGAGATGGACCACCCTACACCATGTGGTGGAAAATGTGTTAGAGCATCAAGCAGTTTGCGCCTTCAAAGAGGGCGTCAGATACAGAGAGCTTATCCTGAAATTCGGTCGTTCGGGAGATATGTCTCTGAGCAGAATGATGGAGATAGCCACTCGGTATGCAAATGGTGAAGAGGAAGACCGACTCCGCAATGGCAAGGGGAAAACAGTCGACCAAGACACCGGAGGTGGAAACACCAGTCGGAAACAAAAACGTAAGACTGAACCTGCTGGTCCTGCCAAAGCCGCAGTTCTGAATGCTCAAGGGAAGTTTAAAGGAAAACCTAAGGGGTCATGGGTGCCCAAAAAGGTGAAGAATCAGTCTGGCCAAGATGTCCTGGACTTACCGTGTCATATTCACACGAAGAAGGATGAAGAGGGTAACTTGATTCTGCCCAAGCATACCAGTTGACAGTGTCGACTCCTGATTCAGCAGCTCCGAGAGGGTCAGCCCTGTGAAAAGGACTCTGATAAGGACGAGGAAAAAGAAGAAGAAGAAGATGATGGTTACCCTATGGTCAATGCTACCTTGGTGATTTTTGCTGATGTTGAGAGCAAAAGTCGACCGAAAGTCATTAACAGAGAAGTGAACATGGTTGCCCCGGCAACTACGACGTACTTGAAGTGGTCTAAAACACCCATTATGTTTGACCACTGAGATCACCCGGCGCACGTCGCTACCCCTGGGCGGCAAGCGATGGTGGTCGACCCATTCGTTGGGGGCACCCGACTAACTAAAGTCCTCATGGATGGCGGCATCGGTCTAAACATTCTATACACTGAGACTCTCCAAGGGATGGGCATTCCGATGTCCAAACTCAGTGAGAGCAACATGTTGTTCCACGGTGTCATCCCGGGGAAGAAGGCAAAGTCACTCGGTCAGATTGCTCTTGATGTGGTTTTCGGTGATTCCAAGAATTACCGCAAAGAGAAGCTAACGTTTGAGGTGGTGGATTTCCACAGTGCCTATCACGCTATTCTGGGTAGGCCCGCATATGCTCGTTTCATGGCCCGACCATGTTACGTGTATCTTAAGTTGAAGATGCCTGGGCCCAGAGGTGTGATCACAGTCACGGGGAATAGACAGAGAGCAGAGGAGTGCCTCCAAAAAGGTTCCAAGATTGCTGGTGAGCAAATGGCAGTGGTAGAGCTGGAGGAAAACAAGAAAAATGCCGATCCAAGTGATCAGTTGCGAGCCAAGAAGCCTGCTTCAGAGTCAGCATTTCAGTCGGCCGGCGAGACGAAACCAGTTCACATTCACCTGGATGACCCCTCTGCTGCTCCGACCCGCATTTCATCGACACTCGATAGCAAATAGGAAGAAGCGCTCATCCAGTTCCTCCGTGAGAACTGGGACATCTTTGCATGAAAACCATCGGACATGCCGGGTGTACCCAGGGGGACTGGCTGAGCACCGTTTGTGCGTCGACAAAAGCAAAACCTGTCAAGGAACATCTCCGTTGGTCCGCCATCGAGAAGAGGAAGGGGATTGGCGAGGAAGTGGCTCGGGTCCTGTCAGCTGAGTTTATCTGCGAGATATACCACTCCGAGTGGCTCGCCAACGTCGTCATGGTCCCCAAGAAAGATGATTCACTTCGTATGTGTATCAATTTCAAGCATATCAATCGGGCCAGCCCGAAAGATCATTTACCTCTCCCCCGCATTGATCAAATCGTCGACTCAACTGCGGGGTGTGAGTGTTTATCTTTTTTAGATGCATATTCTGGGTACCATCAGATCCGACTGTATGGGCCCAATGAAATAAAAACGGCCTTCAACACCCCATTCGGGTGTTTTTGCTATGGCACCATGCCTTTTGGTCTCAAGAATGCCGGTGCCACGTTCATGCGCGTGATCCAGAAGTGCCTGCTTACTCAAATCAGTCGGAACGTGGAAGCATATATGGATGATGTCGTGGTCAAGTCACGCAAGAGTTTAGACCTCCTGTCCGACCTCACTGAAACCTTTGCCAATCTAAGAAGATATGATATCAAGCTTAATCCGTCAAAGTGCACATTCGGAGTCCCAGGAGGGAAGTTACTCGGTTTTCTCGTTCCCGAACAAGGGATCGATGCAAAACCCGAAAAGATTGGAGCAATTCTCCGAATGAAACGCCCTGTGCGTGTGCATGATGTTCAGAAGCTTACAGGTTGTTTGGCTGCATTGAGTCGATTCATTTCCCGCCTAGGTGAAAAGGCGTTGCCTCTTTACCGACTGATGAAAAAGTATGACACATTCGAGTGGACTCCTGAAGCTGAAGCAGCGTTTGTAGAGCTCAAAACCCTGCTTTCCACCCAGCCGGTGCTTGCTGCTCCGGTCAGCAAAGAACCTCTACTGTTGTATATTGCGGTGATACGTCTCCAACGTATCTATAATTTTTGATTGCTCCATGCTATATTATCTTCTGTTTTGGACATTATTGGGCTTTATTATACAATTTTATTTTATTTTTGGGACTAACCTATTAACCGGAGGCCCAGCCCCGAATTGCTGTTTTTGCCTATTTCAGAGTTTCGCAGAAAAAGAATATCAAACGGAGTCCAAACGGAATGGAACCTTCGGGAACATGATTTTCGGAACGAACATGATCCAAAGGACATGGACCCTACGTCAAGAAAGCTACCAGGAAGCCACGAGGTAGGGGGCGCACCTACCCCCCTAGGCGCGCCCTCCACCCTCGTGGGCCCCATGTTGCTCCACCGACGTACTCCTTCCTCCTATATATACCTACGTACCCCCAAACTACCAGATACGGAGCCAAAAACCTAATTCCACCGCCGCAACCTTCTGTACCCGTGAGATTCCATCTTGGGGCCTATTCCGGAGCTCCGCCGGAGGGGGCATTGATCACGGAGGGCTTCTACATCAACACCATGGCCTCTCCGATGATGTGTGAGTAGTTTACTTCAGACCTTCGGGTCCATAGTTATTAGCTAGATGGCTTCTTCTCTCTTTTTTGATCTCAATACAATGTTCTCCCCCTCTCTCGCGGAGATCTATTCAATGTAATCTTCTTTTGCGGTGTGTTTATTGAGACCGATGAATTGTGGGTTTATGATCAAGTTTATCTATGAACAATATTTGAATCTTCTCTGAATTCTTTTATGTATGATTGGTTATCTTTGCAAGTCTCTTCGAATTATCAGTTTGGTTTGGCCTACTAGATTGATCTTTCTTGCAATAGGAGAGGTGCTTAGCTTTGGGTTCAATCTTGCAGTGTCCTTTCCCAGTGACAGTAGGGGCAGCAAGGCACGTATTGTATTGTTGCCATCGAGGATAACAAGATGGGGTTTATATCATATTGCATGAGTTTATCCCTCTACATCATGTCATTTTGCTTAAAGCGTTACTCTGTTCTTATGAACTTAATACTCTAGATGCATGCTGGATAGCGGTCGATGTGTGGAGTAATAGTAGTAGATGCAGGCAGGAGTCGGTCTACTTGTCTTGGACGTTATGCCTATATACATGATCATACCTAGATATTCTCATAACTATGCTCAATTCTGTCAATTGCTCAACAGTAATTTGTTCACCCACCGTAAATACTTATGCTCTCGAGAGAAGCCACTAGTGAAACCTATGGTCCCTGGGTCTATTTTCCATCATATTAATCTTCCAACACTTCGCTATTTCTGTTGCCTTTTATTTTGCTTTTATTTTACTTTGCATCTTTATCATAAAAATACCAAAAATAGTATCCTATCATATCTATCAGATCTCACTCTCGTAAGTGATCGTGTAGGGATTGACAACCCCTTATCGCGTTGGTTGCGAGGATTTATTTATTTGTGTAGGTGCAAGGGACTCGTGCGTAGCCTCCTACTGGATTGATACCTTGGTTCTCAAAAACTGAGGGAAATACTTACGCTACTTTGCTGCATCACCCTTTCCTCTTCAAGGGAAAACCAACGCAGTGCTCAAGAGGTAGCAAGAAGGATTTCTGGCGCCGTTGCCGGGGAGGTCTACGCAAAAGTCAACATACCAAGTACCCATCACAAACCCTTATCTCCCGCATTACATTATTTGCCATTTGCCTCTCGTTTTCCTCTCCCCCACTTCACCCTTGCCGTTTTATTCGCCCTCTCTTTTCCGTTTGCCTCTTTTTGCCCGTCTCTTGTTTGCTCGTGTGTTGGATTGCTTGTTTGTCACGATGGCTCAAGATAATACCAAATTATGTGACTTTACCAATACCAACAATAATGATTTCCTTAGCACTCCGATTGCTCCTCTTACCGATTCAGAATCTTGTGAAATCAATGCTGCTTTGTTGAATCTTGTCATGAAAGATCATTTCGCCGGCCTTCCTAGTGAAGATGCCGCTACTCATCTAAATAGCTTCGTTGATTTGTGTGACATGCAAAAGAAGAAAGATGTTGACAATGATATTGTTAAATTGAAGCTATTTCCTTTTTCGCTTAGAGATCGTGCTAAAGCTTGGTTTTCGTCTTTGCCTAAAAATAGTATTGATTCTTGGAATAAGTGCAAAGATGCTTTTATCTCTAAGTATTTTCCTCCCGCCAAGATCATCTCTCTTAGAAACGATATTATGAATTTTAAGCAACTTGATCATGAACATGTTGCACAAGCTTGGGAGAGGATGAAATTAATGATACGTAATTGCCCTACACATGGTTTGAATTTGTGGATGATTATACAATTTTTTTATGCTGGATTGAATTTTGCTTCTAGAAATCTTTTAGATTCGGCCGCGGGAGGCACTTTTATGGAAATCACTTTAGGAGAAGCTACTAAACTCCTAGACAATATTATGGTTAATTATTCTCAATGGCACACTGAAAGATCTACTAATAAAAAAGTGCATGCGATAGAAGAAATTAATGTTTTGAGTGGAAAGATGGACGAACTTATGAAATTATTTGCTACTAAGAGTGTTTCTTCTGATCCTAATGATATGCCTTTGTCTACTTTTATTGAGAATAATAATGAATCTATGGATGTGAATTTTGTTGGTAGGAATAATTTTGGTAACAACGCGTATAGAGGAAACTTTAATCCTAGGCCGTATCCTAGTAATTCCTCTAATAATTATGGTAATTCCTATAACAATTCTTATGGAAATTTTAATAAGATGCCTTCTGAATTTGAGACTAGTGTTAAAGAATTTATGATTTCTCAAAACAATTTCAATGCTTTGCTTGAAGAAAAATTGCTTAAAGTTGACGAAATTCTTTGAAACTTAGATCTATTCCACCTAAGCATGATATCAATGAGTCTCTCAAAGCCATGAGAATTTCCATTGATGAGTGCATAGAAAGAGCCGCTAGGATGCGTGCTAAGAAAGTTGCTTTGTAAAAGCGTGTTCTTCTAATTTTTATGAGAATAAAGATGAAGATCTAAAAGTTATTGATGTGTCCCCTATTAAATCTTTGTTTTGCAACATGAATCTTGATAATGATGGGACTGGAGATGAGTCAACTTTAGTTAGAAGGCGTCCCAAAAATTCGGAGTTTTTAGATCTTGATGTAAAAATTGGTAAAAGTGGGATTGAAGAGGTCAAAACTTTAGATATTAATGAACCCACTATTTTGGATTTCAAGGAATTTAATTATGATAATTGCTCTTTGATAGATTGTATTTCCTTGTTGCAATCCGTGCTAAATTCTCCTCACGCTTATAGTCAAAATAAAGCCTTTACCAAACATATCGTTGATGCTTTGATGCAATCTTATGAAGAAAACTTGAGTTGGAAGTTTCTATCCCTAGAAAACTTTATGATGAATGGGAACCTACTATTAAAATTAAAATTAAAGATCATGAATGCTATGCTTTGTGTGATTTGGGTGCTAGTGTTTCCACGATTCTAAAAACTTTGTGCGATTTGCTAGGTTTCTGTGATTTTGATGATTGCTCTCTAAACTTGCACCTTGCGGATTCCACTATTAAGAAACCTATGGGAAGAATTAATGATGTTCTTATTGTTGAAAATAGGAACTATGTGCCCGTAGATTTTATTGTCCTTGATATAGATTGCAATCCCTCATGTCCTATTATTCTTGGTAGACCTTTCCTTAGAACGATTGGTGCGATTATTGATATGAAGGAAGGGAATATTAGATTCCAATTTCCATCAAAGAAAGGCATGGAACACTTCCCTAGGAAGAAAATAAAATTACCATATGAATCTATTATGAGAGCCACTTATGGACTGCCTACCAAAGATGGCAATACCTAGATCTATCCTTGCTTTTATGCCTAGCTAGGGGCGTTAAACGATAGCGCTTGTTGGGAGGCAACCCAATTTTATTTTTAGTTTTTTGCTTTTTGCTTCTGTTTAGGAATAAATATTTTTTCTAGCCTCTGGTTAGATGTGTTTTTATGTTTTAATTAGTGTTTGTGCCAAGTTAAACCTATAGGATCTTCTTGGATGATAGTTATTTGATCTTGCTGAAAATTCCAGAAACTTTCTGTTCATGAAACAAATTGTTAAAAATCACCAGAACGTGATAAAATATTGATTCCAATTTCTACTGATCAATAAACAAATTGTATAGGTCTTCCTATTTTGTCTGATTTTTTGGAGTTCCAGACGTTTGCGTTAGTTACAGATTACTACAGACTGTTCTGTTTTTGACAGATTCTGTTTTTCGTGTGTTGTTTGCTTATTTTGATGAATCTATGGCTAGTAAAATAGTTTATAAACCATAGAGAAGTTGTAATACAGTAGGTTTAACACCAATATAAATAAAGAATGAGTTCATTACAGTACCTTGAAGTGGTCTTTTGTTTTCTTTCGCTAACGGAGCTCATGAGATTTTCTGCTGAGTTTTGTGTTGTGAAGTTTTCAAGTTTTGGGTAAAAGATTTGATGGATTATGGAACAAGGAGTGGAAAGAGCCTAAGCTTGGGTATGCCCATGGAAACCCCAAGATAATCTAAGGACACCTAAAAGCCAAAGCTTGGGGATGCCCCGGAAGGCATCCCCTCTTTCGTCTACTTCCATCGGTAACTTTACTTGGAGCTATATTTTTATTCACCACATGATATGTGTTTTGCTTGGAGCGTCTTGTATTATTTGAGTCTTTATTTTTTTAGTTTACCACAATCATCTTTTCTGTACACACCTTTTGAGAGAGACACACATGATTCGGAAATTATTAGAATACTCTATGTACTTCACTTATATCTTTTACAGCACGGTGGTGGATTTGTTTTATAGAAACTATTGATCTCTCATGCTTCACTTAGATTATTTTGAGAGTCTTAAATAGCATGGTAATTTGCTTAAATAATCCTAATATGCTAGGTATTCAAGATCAGTAAAAACTTTCTGATGAGTGCTTTGAATACTAAGAGAAGTTTGATACTTGATGATTGTTTTGAGATATGGAGGTAGTGATATCAAAGTTGTGCTAGTTGAGTAGTTGTGAATTTGAGAAATACTTGTGTTGAAGTTTGCAAGTCCTGTAGCATGCACGTATGGTAAACGTTATGTAACAAATTTGAAACATGAGGTGTTCTTTGAGTGTCCTCCTTATGAGTGGCGGTCGGGGACGAGGGATGGTCTTTTCCTACCAATCTATCCCCCTAGGAGCATGCGCGTAGTGCTTGGTTTTTGATGACTTGTAGATTTTTGCAATAAGTATGTGAGTTCTTTATGACTAAAGTTGAGTCCATGGATTATATGCACTCTCACCTTTCCATCATTGCTAGCCTCTTCGGTACCGTGCATTGCCCTTTCTCACATTGAGAGTTGGTGCAAACTTCGCCGGTGCATCCAAACCCCGTGATATGATACGCTCTTTCACACATAAACCTCCTTATATCTTCCTCAAAACAGCCACCATACCTACCTATTATGGCATTTCCATAGCCATTCCGAGATATATTGCCATGCAACTTTCCACCGTTCCGTTTATCATGACACGTTCATCATTGTCATATTGCTTAGCATGATCATATAGTAGACATAGTATTTGTGGCAAAGCCACCGTTCATAATTCTTTCATACATGTCACTCTTAGTTCATTGCATATCCCGGTACACCACCGGAGGCATTCATATAGAGTCATACCTTGTTCTAGTATCTAGTTGTAATCGTTGAGTTGTAAATAAATAGAAGTGTGATGATCATCATTTTCTAGAGCATTGTCCCAAGTGAGGAATATAAAAAAAATGAGAGAAAAAGAGAGAAGGGACAATGTTACTATCCTTTTACCACACTTGTGCTTCAAAGTAGCACCATTTTTAATCTCATGATAGAGAGTCTCTTGTTTTGTCATTTTCATATACTAGTGGGAATTTTTCATTATAGAACTTGGCTTGTATATTCCAACAATGGGCCTCCTCAAGTGCCTTAGGTCTCCGTGAGCAAGCAAGTTGGATGCACACCCACTTAGTTTCTTTTGTTGAGCTTTCATATATTTATAGCTCTAGTGCATCCGTTGCATGGCAATCCCTACTCCTTGCATTAACATCAATCGATGGGAATCTCCATAGCTCATTGATTAGCCTTGTTGATGTGAGACTTTCTCCTTTTTTGTCTTCTCCACATAACCCCCATCATCATATTCTATTCCACCCATAGTGCTATGTCCATGGCTCACGCTCATGTATTGCGTGAAGGTTGAAAAAGTTTGAGATTACTAAAGTATGAAACAATTGCTTGGCTTGTCATCGGGGTTGTGCATGATGAGAGCATTCTTGTGTGAAGAAAATGGAGCATGACTAAACTATATGATTTTGTAGGGATGGACTTTCTTTGGCCATGTTATTTTGAGAGGACATAATTGCTTAGTTAGTATGCTTGAAGTATTATTATTTCTATGTCAATATTGAACTTTTATCTTGAATCTTTCGGATCTGAATATTCATACCACAATTAAGAAGAATTACATCGAAATTATGCCAAGTAGCATTCCACATCAAAAATTCTGTTTTTATCATTTACCTACTCGAGGACAAGCAGGAATTAAGCTTGGGGATGCTTGATACGTCTCCAACGTATCTATAATTTTTGGTTGCTCCATGCTATATTATCTTCTGTTTTGGACATTATTGGGCTTTATTATACACTTTTTATATTTTTTTTGGACTAACCTATTAACCGGAGGCCCAGCCCAGAATTGCTGTTTTTTTGCCTATTTCAGAGTTTCGCAGAAAAAGAATATCAAACGGAGTCCAAACGGAATGAAACCTTCGGGAACGTGATTTTCGGAACGAACATGATTCAGAGGACTTGGACCCTACGTCAAGAAAGCTACCAGGAAGCCACAAGGTAGGGGGCGCGCCTACCCCCTGGGCGCGCCCTCCACCCTCGTGGGCCCCACGTTGCTCCACCGACGTACTCCTTCCTCCTATATATACCTACGTACCCCCAAACTACCAGATACGGAGCCAAAAACCTAATTCCACCGCCGCAACCTTCTGTACCCGTGAGATCCCATCCTGGGGCCTGTTCCGGAGCTCCGCCGGAGGGGGCATCGATCACGGAGGGCTTCTACATCAACACCATGGCCTCTCCGATGATGTGTGAGTAGTTTACTTCAGACCTTCGGGTCCATAGTTATTAGCTAGATGGCTTCTTCTCTCTTTTAGGATCTCAATACAATGTTCTCCCCCTCTCTCGTGGAGATCTATTCGATGTAATCTTATTTTGCGGTGTGTTTGTTGAGACCGATGAATTGTGGGTTTATGATCAAGTTTATCTATGAACAAGATTTGAATCTTCTCTAAATTCTTTTATGTATGATTGGTTATCTTTGCAAGTCTCTTCGAATTATCAGTTTGGTTTGGCCTACTAGATTGATCTTTCTTGCAATAGGAGAAGTGCTTAGCTTTGGGTTCAATCTTGCGGTGTCCTTTCCCAGTGACAGTAGGGGCAGCAAGGCACGTATTGTATTGTTGCCATCGAGGATAACAAGATGGGGTTTATATCATATTGCATGAGTTTATCCCTCTACATCATGTCATCTTGCTTAAAGCGTTACTCTGTTCTTATGAACTTAATACTCTAGATGCATGCTGGATAGCGGTCGATGTGTGGAGTAATAGTAGTAGATGCAAGCAGGAGTCGGTCTACTTGTCTTGGAAGTGATGCCTATATACATGATCATACCTAGATATTCTCATAACTATGCTCAAGTCTGTCAATTGCTCAACAGTAATTTGTTCACCCACCGTAAATACTTATGCTCTCGAGAGAAGCCACTAGTGAAACCTATGGTCCCCAGGTCTATTTTCCATCATATTAATCTTTCAACACTTAGCTATTTCCGTTGCCTTTTATTTTGCTTTTATTTTACTTTGCATCTTTATCATAAAAATACCAAAAATATTATCCTATCATATCTATCAGATCTCACTCTCGTAAGTGACCGTGTAGGGATTGACAACCCCTTATCGCGTTGGTTGCGAGGATTTATTTGTTTGTGTAGGTGTGAGGGACTCGTGCGTAGCCTCCTACTGGATTGATACCTTGGTTCTCAAAAACTGAGGGAGATACTTACGCTACTTTGCTGCATCACCCTTTCCTCTTCAAGGGAAAACCAACGCAGTGCTCAAGAGGTAGCATGCGGCCACTGGACAAGTTGTCAGTACAGTGCTTACAGTCGAGCCAAAAGAAGAAGGCAAAGACTATAAAGTGCAATGCCTAGTATACTACATTTCTGAAGTCTTGACTCTGTCCAAGAAAAGGTATCCACATTACCACAAGCTTGTCTATGGAATCTATTTGACTACGAAGAAAGTTGCACATTACTTCAGAGACCACTCGCTTACAGTCGTCAGCGATGCTCCGTTGTCTGAAATTTTGAACAATCGAGATGCAACCGGTTGATTGGCTAAGTGGGCGATTGAACTTTTCCTCTAGATGTCAAGTTTGAAGCTAAAAAGGCAATCAAATCTCAAGCAATCGTAGATTTCCTGGCCGAATGGATTGAGCAACAGCAACCGACTCAAGTTCACCCGAAACACTGGACCATGTTCTTTGATGGGTCCAAGATGTTAAACGGTTCTGGTGCTGGAGTGGTCTTGGTATCCCCAAGAGGCGACAAACTCAGTTATGTCCTCCAGATTCACTTCAATTCCTCCAACAATGAAGCTGAGTATGAAGCACTCCTCTACGGGTTGCGTATGGCCATTTCACTCGGCGTCCATCGCCTGATGGTATATGGTGACTCAGATTTAGTGGTTAATCAAGTGATGAAGGAATGGGATGTCCGGAGTCCTTCCATGACCGGATACTGCAATGCAGTAAGGAAGTTGGAGAACAAGTTTGAAGGGCTAGAGCCATGTTCCTCGACTCAAAATCAAGCAGCCGATGATCTAGCAAAAATAGGTTCCACTCGGAAGCCTATTCCCAATAATGTGTTCTTGGAGCATCTCCACGCCCCATCAGTACAAGAAGACTTACGGAGGAGCCCCCACGGCCAATAAGTGCTACCAATCCGACCGAGGTCGAAGTACCAGTAGTGGTCGACTTAATCATGGAAGTTCTGGCAATCACCCCCGACTGGACAGTGCCATATATTGCATATTTGCTCAGACATGAGCTTCCAGAGGATGAAGATGAGGCACGTCAGATAGTCCGAAGATCCAAAGCCTTCACAGTCATAAGCGGACAGCTTTTCAAAGAAAGTGTTACTGGCGTAGCTCAGCGATGTATCTCTCTAGAAGAAGGTCGACTGATCTTAAATGAGATTCACTCGGGGACCTGTGGTCACCATGTGTCCTCCCGGACCATCGTGGCCAAATCATACCGAGCGGGATTCTACTGGCCACAGGCTAATGAAATGGCAAAAGAGATAGTCGAGAAGTGTGAAGGCTGCCAGTTTTACTCAAACATGTCCCACAAGCCTGCATCAGCCTTGAAGACTATTCCACTCGTCTAACCGTTTGCTGTGTGGGGACTAGACATGATTGGGCCTCTAAGGACCGGCAGAAGTGGCTTCACTCATCTGCTCGTGGCAGTCGACAAGTTCACTAAGTGGATCGAAGCTAAACCTATCAAGAATCTTGACTCAAGCACAGCCATCAGTTTTATCAGAGAGTTGGTGTTCCGATATGGAGTTCCGCACATCATCATCACACACAACGGCTCAAACTTTGATTCTGATGTTCAGAGCATTCTGCGCTTCCTAAGGTACTCGGGTCGACTACACATTCGTTGCCCACCCGTAGTTGAACGGACAAGCCGAAAGAGCAAATGGTCTGATCCTCCAAGGACTGAAACCCCGATTGAGGCGTGACCTCAAACATGCGCTGAAGCTTGGGTGACCAAGTTGCCGTCTGTTCTATGGGGATTGAGGATGACTCCCAACCGGTCGACATATCAAACCCGTTTCTTCATGGTGTACGGGGCTGAAGCCGTGCTTCCAAGTGATCTGCTGCACAATGCTCCCTGAGTGGAACTCTTCTTAGAAGCCGAGACAGAGCAAGCACGCCAGGACGCTCCTGGAGGAAGATTGAGAGATGGATTTGATCCGGTCGACCATCTATCGGCAAGACCTACGTCGATTCCACGCCCGACACGTCAAAGGTCGAGCATTTCAAGAAGGAGATCTGGTGCTCTGAGTGGATCAGCAGTGACCCCATAAGCTCGCCCCCGCCTGGGAAGGACCCTTCATCGTCACCAAGGTGCTCCACAACGGGGCATATCACATTTACAACGTATCCAAGAAGAAAGATGAACCGCACTCTTGGAACGCGGATCTGCTCCACCGCTTTTATACCTAAACACTCGGATAGTCGAGATGTAATAAGAGTACTTTTCAGATTGTTTATCAAAGACATGATTTCTGCAGTCTCCTAATGATTGTTTTTCACATAAACATGTGTCCAAATCCCCCAGTGGGTGGCTTAGCTGCGAACCAGATTCGCCTAAGTTTCAAAAACACTCCGAGTGGAGAGCAATCCTCCCACTCAGGGGCTTAGCTGCGAACCAGATTCACCTAAGTTTCAAAAACATTCTGAGTGGAGAGCAATCCTCCCACTCGGAGGCTTAGCTGCGAACCAGATTCACCTATGTTTCAAAAACATTCCCAGTGGAGAGCAATCCTCCCACTCAAGGGCTTAGCTGCGAACCAGATTCGCCTAAGTTTCAAAACATTCCGAGTGGAGAGCAATCCTCCCACTCGGGGGCTTAGCTGCGAACTAGATTCGCCTAAGTTTGAAAACATACTCCGAGTGAAGAGCAATCCTCTCACTCGGGGGACTTAGCTGCGAGCCAGATTCGCCTAAGTTTCATAACATACTCCGAGTGAAGAGCAATCCTCTCACTCGGGGGCTTAGCTGCGAGCCAGATTCGCCTAAGTTTCAAAACATACTCCGAGTGAAGAGCAATCCTCTCACCCGGGGGCTTCGCTGCGAGCCCGTACTCACCTAAGTTTCAAATATACTCCGAGTGAAGAGCAATCCTCTCACTTGGAGGCTCAGCTGCGATCCCGTACTCGCCTAAGTTTCAAATATACTCCGAGTGAAGAGCAATCCTCTCACTCGGAGGCTTAGCTGCGACCCCGTACTCGCCTAAGTTTCAAATATACTCCGAGTGAAGAGCAATCCTCTCACTCGGGGGCTTAGCTGCGACCCTGTACTCACCTAAGTTTCAAATATACTCCGAGTGAGGAGCAACCCTCTCACTCGGGGGCTTCGCTGTGACACCATACTCGCCTAAGTTTCAAAAACATTCCAAGTGAAGAGCAATCCTCCCACTCGGAAGGAGCAATCCGCAAGTACGACGAGGTGCACTCTGAGCTGCACCACAAGTACAACGTCCGATCCACCCCATACTCGGGGACTTAGCCGTGAACCAGCTTTGCCTAAGTTAAAAAATCCAGCACATTGGAGGCAACAAAGCTGCATTCAGATAAAACAACCAAGTTCAGATAAATCCAGCAAAGTTTAGAACCACAAGCAAAAGTATTCGTGCGTCAGGCTTGAAAGAGTTTAATGGTTACATAATCACTCGGCATTCCGAGGCAAATATATTCAAATCTTCAAGTTTTTCATTCAGGGGGAGGAGGGCTTGCTGGCTCGACGAAGGTGTCCAGGTCAATACCGCCGGCGATCCGAGTGGCTGCGTTGATGAAAGTCTCCATAAAGTCTTCAAACTGGAGCTTCTTTGTGTTAGCCACCTGGAGAGCCTTCAGCTTGTCCTTCCTAGCCTCCTTGCAATGGACTCGCACGAGTGATAGGGCCACATCGGCTCCACAACAAGCAGGTGACTTCTTCCAAGCTTGCACTCGACCAGGGATGTCATTAAGGAGAGTTATCAGAGACTCGAGGTCATTTTGAAGATCGTCCTCTGGCCATAGCTCCTTGTCCACCCGAGTCAGCGCGACCTTAAACCGAGCGATATAGCCCAATACACTGGCAAGGCGAGATTCCAGTCGCAACACGTTCATTGCAGCTTCGTCTCCGACAGGAGAGTTGATGGGGGTCCAAATCCGTCTCGATCCGCCCAGTTTCCTCCTCAAAATTTTGGCAGAACTCTGCACGGAGGGAAAAAAGTAATGAATTTGCAGCAACATTGTGAGGAAATTCTTTGAAATCAGTCAGATGAAGAAAGGTACCTTCGAGCATGAGGAACATATTCTTGGCAAGGCCTCCCAGATAGACCTCCAATTCATCCCTCTTCCGAGTGAGCGCCTCCACCTTGTCAGCCAGGACCACCTTCTCCTCCTTCAGCTGCGCAATTTCTTTCTTCGCCTCGTCAACGACAGTCTTCAGCTTGGCATTCTCCTCCTCCAAATTACCGACTGAAGCTAACTTCCTATCAGCAAGTTTAGTCTTCTCACGCGCCATCTTTTGCACCCCCACAAGGTCAAGGTCCTTCTGCTCCAAAGCCTGGTTCATTTTGTCTAAAGAAACAACATTCCTTAGTCGGGCTTGGAGTTGACGGTTTTCACTACGCACATCTGTTCGAGTGGGATCACTCACTCGTCTCAAAAGAGGATGGAAAAGGGAAAAGTAACAAGGCATGCAGTCGACAAGTCGTCACCTCCCATGATTGCCACTTCATCTTGAGCCTTCTTCAGGTTCTCCTTGGCCAGATCTAGGTCAAGCTTGAGCTGGATTTTATCCTGTTCCAGGGCAGCATACTGAGTCCCAAGCTCGCAAGATTTCTGCAATCAACAACAAGACAAATCAATCAACAGAAACAAAGATCAGTTATTTCTGAGTGAAAAAAGCGCAAAATCAAATGGCTATGACAAAAGAGTTCTAAGACTGCCACCGAATCAAACATTCAATAGCAGTCTCGGGGACTACACCCAGTGGGTGCACTTAGCATGCCCCCACTGGTTCGATTTCCCACTTGGCAGGGTCCGCCCAGCCCGAGTGGAAGGAGCAAAAAAACATTTATTCTCAGACCATCATCGACTGCCTGCAGCCGACGGCGGTCTCGGGACTACACCCAGTGGGTGCACTCAGGGTGCCCCCACTGGACCAAGATCTCACTCGACATGACCTGTCTAAACTCGAGTGAAAGAGCTACACAGCTACGTGAAAAAACACCTAGTGGGTGTACAGATGCAAGGCTCAGATCCATGATAGATACACAATGAAAGTTCCAAAACGGACATCTTACGAATAATAAAGCAGTGGTTTTCAAGAAACATATCCTAACAGAGCAAGGATCAAGCTGGAAAAGCCAATTGGAAATCAACTTACAGTCCCACTTACTCGGACATTAGCTTGGAGAGCAAAGCTGGCGTCGTAGGCGGCCTTGCTGGTGTCAAACACCACCTTCAGTCGGTCCATCATCAGACCCGCCTGGATCATGGCTTCCTTGGCGGTTCCTACTTGGTCCTCCAGGACGTGATGCATAACAAATGGAGCTGATGATGTGGTCAGTGGAATCGGAGCTTGAGGTGATGTAGTCGGACCAGAAGTCTGAACAGTCGACGTTGAGGGTTGGTCAGTCGACAGAGGATGAGGAAAAGAGACAGTAGCCCGCACTGGATCCTTAAGTTGTTGTACTATAGGCTCGGATGCCGAGTGAGACGCTCTATTGGCAGGTACCCTCTTGCTCAAAGCTCTGCCCCTTCTCCCTGTATTCCTTGGAGGCACATCCTCATCGTCATCATCTGGAAGCTGGATAACATTTGTCGGCACTACAAAACACACGACAGTTTTAGTCATCCATCAAAATAGTTGACAGAGTAAAACCATGACTGTGGAATCATACCTGCCCGAGAAGTGGCTGCATCTGCGGTCTCTGCATCACCCCGCCCCTCCTCAATATCCATAGATGTTGCACAAGTAGCAGCACTGAAAGTTTCAAATTTCACTCAGTCAAGCAAGTAAAAGAGTTCACAGTGGTAACAAAAGACAAGAAAAAAGAAGCACCTACACTGAAGCAACGACCACAACCACCTTAATCTTGGGCAGGGCCTTCTGGGGCTTGGGTGGAACAATTTTGGCCTGCTTTGTGGCCTTTTCTGCCGAGTCTGGGGTTGACGCCCGAGTGCGCTTCTGAATCTTCGCACTCAACGGAATTGCTTTGCCATGTCCTCCCGTAGGATCTTGCGACTGTTTGGAACGTCGTTCCAAGAGGGGCGGCGAGTCGACTTCCTCGCTGCTGCTAGAGTCCTCACTGTCATCTGCGTATTGCCAATCAACACTTCCACCATCGCTCTCTACTCCTTCCTGGGGCCGCTCCCCGTTCGGCATTGAGTACATTTTTGTGAAAACCTGCAAGGCACAAGTTACAAGTATCAGTCGGATTCGAGAACAATTGCGTATTGCAAAAACACTCGACAGTTCGGGCCTGACCTCTCCGGGAGCGTTGTTGGCGTCGAATGGCAAGATCCTTCTGGCCCCGCGTGGGTTGTCCTTATTTCCAGTGATGCTTCTCAACCACTAAGCCACCGTCTCCTCGGAGACCTCCTCTGGGTGGACCCGAGCGGTGTCTTTAGGGCCCGAATACATCCACATCGGGTGGTCACGTGCTTGGAGAGGTTGAATGTGTGGACTAAGGAACACCTCCAGTAGATCCATGCCAGTCACTCCACCCTGGACTAATGCAATGACCGTGTCGACTAACATTTGCACCTCCCCCTTCTCCTCATTCTCTATAGTCAGTGAGCAAGGAGTGCGGAGTCTCTCTAGAGAGAAAGGAGGAAGACCAGTCGACTGACCAGGAGTCGGAATATGTTTGCAATAGAACCAAGTCGACTGCCATCCCTACCTGATTTCGGAAAGGTCATGGGAGGAAAAGTGCTCCTACCTCTCGTTTGGATCCCTAACCCCCCACACATCTGAATCACGTGCGTCTTTTCGTCATCTGGGTTAGCTTTTTTCACCGACTGAGATCAGCAAGTGAAAATGTGTTTGAACAGACCCCAGTGCGCTTGATAATCGAGGAAGTTCTCACACATGGAAACAAATGTGGCAAGATACGAGATTGTGTTGGAAGGAAAGTGATGGATCTGAGCATCGAAGAAATTCAAAAAAACCCGAAAGAATGGATGCGGGGGCAGAGAGAAACCTCGGTCGATGTGGGTGGTGACGAGGATGCACTCACCCTCGCGCGGCTGGGGCTCGGATTCCCCCTCCGGCAACCTCCAGGACCCATGAGCAATCAAGCCATCGGCGGCGAGATTCTCTTGGTCTTCCCTCACGACGATGGAGCGGATCCAGTCCCCCTGGATCCAACCAGGGGGTAGACCGGACCGCGACGACGACCCCCGAGGCGCCTTCTTGCCCCTCGTCGTCGCCTTCTTTGCACGCTCCAGAGCCGCGGTCTTCTCCTTCACCATGGCGGCGGAGCTCGAGAGGAACGGGCGAAGGCGCGGGAGCAGGAAGGGACGAAGCGGAGGAGCGAGGAGAAAGGAGAAAGGGGAACGAAGGGAGTGCATAGTACCTCGCATCGGCATCATCACGTTTTATGGACCCGCTTCCGAGTGGCTCACTGATAACCCACAAGTATAGGGGATCAATTGTAGCCTCTTTCGATAAGTAAGAGTGTCGAACCCAACGAGGAGCTAAAGGTAGAACAAATATTCGCTCAAGTTCTATCGACCACCGATACAACTCTACGCACGCTTGACGTTCGGTTTACCTAGAACAAGTATAAAACTAGAAGTACTTTGTAGGTGTAACGGGATAGGTTTGCAAGAATATAAAGAGCACGTAAATAAAAACTAGGGGCTGTTTTAAGTAAAGAAGCAATAAAGTTAGTATAACGAGTGTGGAAAAGTGGTGGTAGGAGTTGCGAAATTGTCCCTAAGCAATTGACTAGTTACTAGACCTATAGCAAGTTTTATGTGGGAGAGGCCACTGCTAGCATGTCATCCCTGACTTGGAATTCTATGCACTTATGATTGGAACTATTAGCAAGCATCCGCAACTACTAACGTTCATTAAGGTAAAACCCAACCATAGCATTAAGATATATTGGTCCCCCTTCAATCCCGTATGCATCAATTTCTATGCTAGGTTGAAGCTTCTGTCACTCTTGCCCTCCAATACATAGTCCTATCAACATACAACTAACCCTATGGTGTGATCCACGCGCGCGCTCATATGATGGGCACCAAAGGACAGCAACATAACCACAAGCAAATTAAACCAATCACAGCAATTCACCAATTACCGACAGGACAACGAAAATCTACTCAGACATCATAGGATGGCAACACATCATTGGATAATAATATGAAGCATAAAGCACCATGTTCAAGTAGAGGGTACAGCGGGTTGCGGGAGAGTGGACCGCTGTAGATAGATGGGAGTAGGTGATGAATATGTTGGTGAAGATGACGGAGGTGTTGGTGTAGATCGCCGTCACACGATGATGGCCCCGGCGGTGTTCCGGCGTCACCGGGAGAGAGGGGGAGAGAGCCCCCCTTCTTCTTCTTCTTCTTCTTCTTCTTCCTTGACCTTCCCCCTCGATGGGAGAAGGGTTTCCCCTCTGGTCCTTGGCTTCCATTGCGGCGGAGGGGCGAGAGCCCCTCCGAGATTGGATCTGTCTCTCTCTGTTTCTGCATTCCAGATTCTGGCCTTTCACCGTTTCTTATATTCCCGGAGATCCGTAACTCCGATTGGGCTGGAATTTTAACACGATTTGTATCCGGATATTGGCTTTCTTGCGGAGAAAGAAGGGCACCAAACGCCTTACGGGGTGGCCACGAGGGTCAGGGGCGCGCCCACCCCCCTGGGGCACGCCCCCTGCCTCGTGGCCCCCTCGGGCATCGTTTCACGTTGATTCTTCTTCCCAAAAATCACATATATTCCAAAAAAATCTCCGTAAGTTTTTATCCCATTTGGACTCCGTTTGATATGGATTTTCTACGAAACAAAAAACATGCAACAAACAGGAACTGGCACTGGGCACTAGATCAATATGTTAGTCCCAAAAATAGTATAAAAAGTTGCCAAAAGTATGTAAAAGTTGTAGAATATTGGCATGGAATAATAAAAAATTATAGATACGATGGAGACGTATGAGCATCCCCAAGCTTAATTCCTGCTCGTCCTCGAGTAGGTAAATGATAAAAAAATAATTTTTGATGTGGAATGCTACCTAGCATAATCTTGATCATGTAATCTAATCATGGCATGAATATTAAGACACGAGTGATTCAAAGCAATAGTCTATCATTTGACATAAAGACAATAATACTTCAAGCTTACTAATAAAGCAATCATGTCTTTTCAAAATAACATGGCCAAAGAAAGTTATCCCTGCAAAATCATATGGTCTGGCTATGCTCCATCTTCGTCACACAAAATATTCAAATCATGCACAACCCCGATGACAAGCCAAGCAATTGTTTCATACTTTTGATGTTCTCAAACCTTCTCAACTTTCACGCAATACATGAGCGTGAGCCATGGATATAGCACTATAGGTGGAATAGAATATGATGGTGGAGGTTGTGTGGAGAAGACCAAAAGGGAGAAAGTCTCACATCGACGCAGCTAATCAACGGGCTATGGAGATGTCCATCAATTGATGTCAAGGTGAGGAGTAGGGATTGCCATGCAACGGATGCACTAAGAGCTTTAAGTGTATGAAAGCTCAAACTGGAAACTAAGTGGGTGTGCATCCAACTTGCTTGCTCATGAAGACCTCGGGCATTTGAGGAAGCCCATCATCGGAATATACAAGCCAAGTTCTATAATGAAAATTCCCACTAGTATATGAAAGTGATAACTCAAGAGACTCTCTATATGAAGAACATGGTGCTACTTTGAAGCACAAGTGTGGTAAAAGGATAGTAGCATTGTCCCTTCTCTCTTTTTCTCTCATTTTTTTGGTGGGCTTCTTTGGCCTCTTTTATTTTTTTGTGGGCTTCTTTGGCCTCTTTTATTTTTTTTGTAAAGTCCAGAGACTCATCCCAACTTGTGAGGGAATCATAGCTTCCATCATCCTTTCCTCACATGGGACAATTCTCTAATAATGATGATCATCACACTTTTATTTACTTACAACTCAATATTACAACTCGATACTAGAACAAAAATATGGCTCTATATGAATGCCTCCGGCGGTGTACCGGGATGTGCAATGATCTAGCGTAGCAATGAAATCAAAAAAGCACAAGCCATGAAAACATCATGCTAGCTATCTTACGATCATGCAAAGCAATATGACAATAAATGCTCTAGTCATGTATATGATGATGATGGAAGTTGCATGGCAATATATCTCGGAATGGTTATGGAAATGCCATGATAGGTAGGTATGGTGGCTATTTTGAGGAAGATATAAGGAGGCTTATGTGTGATAGAGTGTATCATATCACAGGGTTTGGATGCACCGATGAAGTTTGCACCAACTCTCGAGGTGAGAAAGGGCAATGCACGGTACCGAAGAGGCTAGCAATGATGGAAGGGTGAGAGTGCGTATAATCCATGGACTCAACATTAGTCATAAAGAACTCACATACTTATTGCAAAAATCTATTAGCCATCAAAACAAAGTACTACGCGCATGCTCCTAGGGGGATAGGTTGGTAGGAAAATACCATCGCTCGTCCCCGACCGCCAACCATAAGGAAGATAATCAATAAATACCTCATGCTCCAACTTCGTTACATAACGGTTCACCATACGTGCATGCTACGGGAATCGCAAACTTCAACACAAGTATTTCTACAATCCACAACTACCCACTAGCATGACTCTAATATCACCATCTTTATATCGCAAAACTATTGCAAGGAATCAAACATATCATATTCAAGGATCTACAAGTTTTATGTAGGATTTTATGACTAACCATGTGAATGACCAATTCCTGTCATCTCTCTAAATAGATATAAGTGAAGCAAGAGAGTTTAATTATTTCTACAAAAGGTATGCCCACGCTCTAACAAATATAAGTGAAGCAAAAGAGCATTCTACAAATGGCGGTTTTCTATGTGTAGGGAAACAGACAATCCAAACTTCAAATGATATAAGTGATGCACATGAAGCATTCTATAAAGTCGTACTCAAAAGATATAAGTGAAGTGCAATGAGCATTCTATAAATCAACTATGAACTATCTCATACCAGCATGGTGCATAAAAGAAAAAGGGAAAAACTAAATGCAAAAGACGCAAGATTTGCACATATCACATGAACGAAACGAAACCGAAAACATACCGATTCTTGTTGAAGAAAGATGGGATGCCTTCCGGGGCATCCCCAAGCTTAGACGCTTGAGTCTCCTTGAATATTTACTTGGGGTGCCTTGGGCATCCCCAAGCTTGAGCTCTTGCCTCTCCTCCTGCTCCTCATATCGAGACCTCCTCGATCTTTGATCACTTCATCCACACAAAACTCAACAGAAAGCTCGGTAAGATCCATTAGTATAATAAAGCAAATCACTACTCTAAGTACTGTTGCAAACCAATTCATATTTTGTTTTGCATTGTAGCTACTGTAATATAACTTTTCCATGGCTTAATCCACTGATAGAAATCGATAGTTTCATCAAAACAAGCAAACAATGCATCAAAAACAGAATCTGTCTTAAACAGGACAGTCTGTAGTAATCTGAACATTCACCATACTTCTAGTACTCCAAAAGTTCTGAAATTCCAGATTCTGGCCTTTCACCGTTTCTTATATTACCGGAGATCCGTAACTCCGATTGGGCTGAAATTTTAACACGATTTGTATCCGGATATTGGCTTTCTTGCGGTGAAAGAAGGGCACCAACCGCCTTACGGGGTGGCCACGAGGGTCAGGGGCGCCCCCCACTGCCTCGTGGCCCCCTCGGGCATCGTTTCACGTTGATTCTTCTTCCCAAAAATCACATATATTCCAAAAAAATCTCCGTAAGTTTTTTATCCCGTTTGCACTCCGTTTGATATGGATTTTCTGCGAAACAAAAAACATGCAACAAATAGGAACTGGCACTGGGCACTGAATCAATAATTTAGTCCCAGAAATAGTATAAGAAGTTGCCAAAAGTATGTAAAAGTTGTAGAATATTGGCATGGAACAATAAAAAATTATAGATACGATGGAGACGTATCACTGACCTGTGGGCCCGAGCGATCCTGTCACATCCCATAACAGGCGCTGGCTCGATACGTGGCGAAAAAGGCGGCGCGAAGATTGAGGAGCCACTATCTACTCGTTCTGTTTACTGCGCCACGCCCCGTCCCGCCCGCTTCTCCAAAATTTTGAATCCCGTGAGATCCGGGTGTTGGGGAACGTAGTAATTTCAAAAAAAATCCTACGCACATGCAAGATCATGGTGATGCATAGCAATGAGAGGGGAGAGTGTTGTCCACGTACCCTCGTAGATCGAAAGCAGAAGCGTTATGACAACGCGGTTGATGTAGTCGTACGTCTTCACGATCGACCGATCCTAGTACCAAACGTACGGCACCTCCGTGATCCGCACACGTTCAGCTCGGTGACGTCCCACAAACTCACGATCCAGTAGAGCTTCGAGGGAGAGCTTCGTCAGCACGATGGCGTGATGACAGTGATGATGAAGCTACCGGCGCAGGGCTTCGCCTAAGCACTACGACGATATGACCGAGGTGGATTATGATGGAGGGGGGCACCGCACACGGCTAAAAGATCAATGATCAACTTGTGTGTCTATGGGGTGCCCCCTTCCCTCGTATATAAAGGAGTGGAGGAGGGGGAGGGCCGGCCCTCTACTATGGCGCGCCCTGGGGAGTCCTACTCCCACCGAGAGTAGGATTCCCCCCTTTCCAAGTAGTAGGAGTAGGAGAGAAGGAAGGGGAAGAGAGAAGAGAAGAAAGGAGGGGGCGCCGCCCCTCCCCCTAGTCCAATTCGGACTAGGCCTTGGGGGGCCCGCAGCCTGCCTTAGGAAGCCCCTCTCTCTCTCCCCTAAAGCCCAATAAGGCCCATATACTCCCCAGCGAATTCCCGTAACTCTCCGGCACTCTGATAAATACCCGAACCACTCAGAACCTTTCCGATGTCCGAATATAGCCTTCCAATATATCGATCTTTACGTCTCGAACATTTCGAGACTCCTCGTCATGTCCCTGATCTCATACGGGACTCCGAACAACCTTTGGTACATCAAAACACATAAACTCATAATACCGATCGTCACCAAACGTTAAGCGTACGGACCCTACGGGTTCGAGAACTATGTAGACATGACCGAGAATCATCTCGGTCAATAACCAACAGCGGAACCTAGATGCTCATATTGGCTCCTACATATTCTACGAAGATCTTTATCGGTCAAACCGCATAACAACATATGTTGTTCCCTTTGTCATCGGTATGTTACTTGCCCGAGATTTGATCGTCGGTATCTCAATACCTAGTTCAATCTCGTTACCGGCAAGTCTCTTTACTCGTTCTGTAATGCATCATCCCGCAACTAACTCATTAGTTACATTGCTTGCAAGGCTTATAGTGATGTGCATTACCGAGAGGGCCTAGAGATACCTCTCCGACAATCGGAGTGACAAATCCTAATCTTGATCTATGCCTTTTTTATGGCCTCTTTTTTTCTTTCTTTTTTCTTTTTCGTCCGGAGTCTCATCCCGACTTGTGGGGGAATCATAGTCTCCATCATCCTTTCCTCACTTGGGACAATGCTCTAAAAATGATGATCATCACACTTTTATGTACTTACAACTCAACAATTACAACTCAATACTTAGAACAAAATATGACTCTATGTGAATGCCTCCGGCGGTATACCGGGATATGCAATGAATCAAGAGTGACATGTATGGAAGAATTATGAACGGTGGCTTTGCCACAAATACGATGTCAACTACATGATCATGCAAAGCAATATGACAATGATGGAGCGTGTCATAATAAACGGAACGGTGGTAAGTTGCATGGCAATATATCTCGGAATGGCTATGGAAATGCCATGATAGGTAGGTATGGTGGCTGTTTTGAGGAAGGTTTATGGTGGGTGTATGATACCGACGAAAAGTGCGCGGTATTAGAGAGGCTAGCAACGGTGGAAGGAAGAGAGTGTGTATAATCCGTGGACTCAACATTAGTCATAAAGAACTCATATAATTATTGCAAAAATCTACAAGTTATCAAAGCAAAGTATTACGCGCATGCTGCTAGGGGGATAGATTGGTAGGAAAAGACCATCGCTCGTCCCCGACCGCCACTCATAAGGAAGACAATCAATAAATAAATTATGCTCCGACTTCATCACATAACGGTTCACCATACGTGCATGCTACGGGAATCACAAACTTTAACACAAGTATTTCTCAAATTCAAAACTACTCAACTAGCATGACGCTAATATCACCATCTTCATATCTCAAAACAATTATCTAGTATCAAACTTCTCATAGTATTCAACACACTCATAAGAATTTTTTTTACTAATCTTGAATGCCTAACATAATTAAAGCAAATTACCACGCTGTTTTGTAGGACTCACAAAATAATCTAAGTGAAGCATGAGAGAACAATAGTTTCTATAAAACAAATCCACCACCGTGCTCTAAAAGATATAAGTGAAGCACTAGAGCAAAAACTATATAACTCAAAAGATATAAGTGAAGCACATAGAGTATTCTAACAATTTCCGAATCATGTGTGTTTCTCTCAAAAGGTGTGTACAGCAAGGATGATTGTGGCAAACTAACAAATAAAGACTCAAATAATACAAGACGCTCCAAGAAAAACACATATCATGTGGTGAATAAAAATATAGCTCCAAGTAAAGTTACCGATGGACGAAGACGAAAGAGGGGATGCCTTCCGGGGCATCCCCAAGCTTTGGCTTTTTGGTGTCCTTATATTATCTTGGGGTGCCATGGGCATCCCCAAGCTTAGGCTCTTGCCACTCCTTGTTCCATAATCCATCAAATCTTTACCCAAAACTTGAGAACTTCACAACACAAAACTCAATAGAAAATCTCGTGAGCTCCGTTAGCGAAAGAAAACAAAACACCACTTCAAGGTACTGTAATGAACTCATTCTTTATTTATATTGGTGTTAAACCTACTGTATTCCAACTTCTCTATGGTTTATAAATTATTTTACTAGCCATAGATTCATCAAAATAAGCAAACAACACACGAAAAACAGAATCTGTCAAAAACAGAACAGTCTGTAGTAATCTGTAACTAACGCAAACTTCTGGAACTCAAAAAATTCAGCCAAAATAGGAAGACCTAGACAATTTGTTTATTGATCAGCAGCAATTGTAATCAATATTTTATCACGTTCGGGTGATTTTTAACAATTGTTTTCGTGAACAGAAAGTTTCTGGAATTTTCAGCAAGATCAAATAACTATCATCCAAGAAGATCCTATAGGTTAAACTTGGCACAAACACTAATTAAAACATAAAAACACATCTAACCAGAGGCTAGATCAAATATTTATTCCTAAGCAAAAAGAAAAAAAACTAAAAATAAAATTGGGTTGCCTCCCAACAAGCGCTATTGTTTAACGCCCTTAGCTAGGCATAGATAATTTCGGTGATGCTCACATGAAAGACAAGAATTGAAGCACAAAGAGAGCATCATATAGTATATGAAAAACACATCTAAGTCTAACATACTTCCTATGCATAGGCATCTTATAAGCAAACAAATTATCAAGGCAAGCAAAACCTAGCATATGCAAGGAAGCGGAAAGAAACAATAGCGATCTCAACATAACGAGAGGTAATTTAGTAACATGAAAATTTCTACAACCATATTTTCCTCTCTCATAATAATTACATGAAGTATCATGAGCAAATTCAACAATATATCTATCATATAACATATTCTCAACATGATCCACATGCATGCGAAGTTGACACTCTTCCGAAATAGTGGGATTAACATTAACTAAAGTCATGACCTCTCCAAACCCACTTTAAACAAAAATTTCATAAGATTGAATATTCTCCAAATATGTGGGATCTAAAGTTGACACTCTTCCAAACCCACTTTCAATAATATTGCAAACACTATTATCAATCTCATATTCATCATGGGGCTTAAATAAATTTTCAAGATCAAAAGAAGAATCACCCCAAGCTTAGGGTTTTGCATATTATTAGCACAATTGACATCAAGAGAATTTATAGTAAAATCATTGCAATCATGCTTTTTATTCAAAGATCTATCGTGAATCGCAGATTCACGAATTTCAAGCAAAACCTCATAAAGATAATCTAGTGCACTCAACTCACTAGCAATAGGTTCATCATAATTGGATCTCTTAAAGAGATTAGCAAGTGGATGAGGATCCATAAACTCTTAGCAAGCGAAGATGCAAGCAAAAAGAAGGCACATGGTAACACAAGATTGAACGGAGGAAGGGCGAATAAAACGGCAAAGATGAAGAGGGGGAGAGGAAAACGAGAGGCAAATGGCAAATAATGTAATGCGGGAGATAAGTGTTTGTGATGGGTACTTGGCATGTTGACTTTTGCGTAGACTCCCTGGCAACGGCGCCAGAAATCCTTCTTGCTACCTCTTGAGCACTGCGTTGGTTTTCCCTTGAAGAGGAAAGGGTGATGCAATAAAGTAGCGTAAGTATTTCCCTCAGTTTTCGAGAACCAAGGTATCAACCCAGTAGGAGGCCACGCACGAGTCCCTCGCACCTACACAAACAAATAAAATCCTCGCAACCAACGCAATAGAGGGGTTGTCAATCCCTTCACGGTCACTTACGAAAGTGAGATCTGATAGATATGATAATATACTATTTTTGGTATTTTTGTGATAAAGATGCAAAGTAAAGAAAGCAAAATAAAAACGGCGCCAGAAATAGCTTGTTTGACGGGAGATTAATATGATGGAAAATAGACCCGGGGGCCATAGGTTTCACTAGTGGCTTCTCTCGAGAGCATAAGTATTACAGTGGGTAAACAAATTACTGTTGAGCAATTGACAGAATTGAGCATAGTTATGAGAATATCTAGGTTTGATCATGTATATAGGCATCACGTCCGCGACAAGTAGACCGACTCCTGCCTGCATCTACTACTATTACTCCACACATCGACCGCTATCCAGCATGCATCTAGAGTATTAAGTTAAAAGAACAGAGTAACGCTTTAAGTAAGATGACATGATGTAGAGGGATAAACTCATGCAATATGATATAAACCCCATCTTTTTATCCTCGATGGCAACAATACAATACGTGTCGTTTGCCCTACTGTCATTGGGATCGAGCACCGCAAGATTGAACCCAAAGCTAAGCACTTCTCCCATTGCAAGAAAGATCAATCTAGTAGGCCAAACCAAACTGATAATTCGAAGAGACTTGCAAAGATAACCAATCAGACATAAAAGAATTCAGAGAAGATTCAAATATTGTTCATAGATAAACTTGATCATAAACCCACAATTCATCGGTCTCAACAAACACACCGAAAAAAGAAGATTACATCGAATAGATCTCCACAAGAGAGGGGGAGAACATTGTATTGAGATCCAAAAAGAGAGAAGAAGCCATCTAGCTAATAACTATGGACCCGAAGGTCTGAGTTAAACTACTCACACATCATCGGAGAGGCTATGGTGTTGATGTAGAAGACCTCTGTGATCGATGCCCCCTCCGGCGGAGCTCCAGAAAAGGCCCCAAGATGGGATCTCACGGGTACAGAAGGTTGCGGCGGTGGAATTAGGTTTTTGGCTCCGTATCTGGTAGTTTGGGGGTACGTAGGTATATATAGGAGGAAGAAGTATGTCAGTGGAGCAACGTGGGGCCCACGAGGGTGGAGGGCGCGCCTAGGGGGGTAGGCGCGCCCCCTACCTCGTGCCTTCCTAGTTGATGTCTTGACGTAGGGTCCAAGTCCTCTGGATCACGTTCGTTCCGAAAATCACGTTTCCGAAGGTTTCACTCCGTTTGGACTCCGTTTGATATTCTTTTTCTGCGAAACTCTGAAATAGGCAAAAAACAACAATTCTGGGTTGGGCCTCCGGTTAATAGGTTAGTCCCAAAAATAATATAAAAGTGTATAACAAAGCCCATTAATCATCCAAAACAGAATATAATATAGCATGGAACAATAAAAAATTATAGATACGTTGGAGACGTATCAGAGGGCGCGCCTGGGGGGGGGGGGGGGGTAGGTGCGCCCCCCTGCATCGTGCTCTCCTCGTTGATTCCCTGACGTGTACTCCAAGTCTCCTGGATTGCTTCCATTCCAAAAATAACTCTCCCGAAGGTTTCATTCCGTTTGGACTTCGTTTGATATTCCTTTTCTGCGAAACACTGAAACAAGGGAAAAAACAGAAACTGGCACTGGGCTCTGGGTTAATAGGTTACTCCCAAAAATAATATAAAAGTGTTTAATAAAGCCCATTAATCATCCAAAAGAGATAATATAATAGCATGGAACAATCAAAAATTATAGATACGTTGGAGACGTATCAGCATCCCCAAGCTTAATTCCTGCTCGTCCTCGAGTAGGTAAATGATAAAAACAGAATTTTTGATGTGGAATGCTACCTAACATAATTCTCTAAGTAATTCTCTTTATTGTGGCATGAATGTTCAGATCCATAAGATTCAAGAAAAAAGTTTAATATTGACATGAAAATAATAATACTTCAAGCATACTAACAAAGCAATCATGTCTTCTCAAAATAACATGGCCAAAGAAAGTTATCCCTACAAAATCATATAGTCTGGCTATGCTCTATCTTCAGCACATAAAATATTTAAATCATGCACAACCCCGATGACAAGCCAAGCAATTGTTTCATACTTTTGATGTTCTCAAACTTTTTCAACTTTCACGCAATACATGAGCGTGAGCCATGGACATAGCACTATATGGGTGGAATAGAATGGTGGTTGTGGAGAAGACAAAAAGGAGAAGATAGTCTCACATCAACTAGGCGTATCAACGGGCTATGGAGATGCCCATCAATAGATATCAATGTGAGTGAGTAGGGATTGCCATGCAACGGATGCACTAGAGCTATAAGTGTATGAAAGCTCAAAAAGAAACTAAGTGGGTGTGCATCCAACTCGCTTGCTCACGAAGACCTAGGGCATTTTGAGGAAGCCCATCACTGGAATATGCAAGCCAAGTTCTATAATGAAAGATTCCCACTAGTATATGAAAGTGACAACATAGGAGACTCTCTATCATGAAGATCATGGTGCTACTTTGAAGCACAAGTGTGTTAAAAGGATAGTAGCATTGCCCCTTCTCTCTTTTTCTCTCATTTTTTTGTTTGGGCCTTCTCTTTTTTTATGGCCTCTCTTTATTTTAGTCCAGAGTCTCATCCCGACTTGTGGGGGAATCATAGTCTCCATCATCCTTTCCTCACTGGGACAATGCTCTAATAATGATGATCATCACACTTTTATTTACTTACAACTCAAGAATTACAATTCGATACTTAGAAGAAAATATGACTCCATATGAATGCCTCCGGCGGTGTACCGGGATGTGCAATGACTCATGAGTGACATGTATGAAAGAATTATGAACGGTGGCTTTGCCACAAATACGATGTCAACTACATGATCATGCAAAGCAATATGACAATGATGGAGCGTGTCATATTAAACGGAACGGTGGAAAGTTGCATGGCAATATATCTCGGAATGGCTATGGAAATGCCATAATAGGTAGGTATGGTGGCTGTTTTGAGGAAGGTGTATGGTGGGTGTATGATACCGGCGAAAGGTGCGCGGTATTAGAGAGGCTAGCAATGGTGGAAGGGTGAGATTGCGTATAATCCATGGACTCAACATTAGTCATAAAGAACTCACATACTTATTGCAAAAATCAATTAGTTATCAAAACGAAGTACTGTGCGCATGCTCCTAGGGGGATAGATTGGTAGGAAAAGACCATCGCTCGTCCCTGACCGCCACTCATAAGGAAGACAATCAATAAATAAATCATGCTCCGACTTCATCACATAACGGTTCACCATACGTGCATGCTACGGGAATCACAAACTTTAACACAAGTATCTCTCAAATTCACAACTACTCAACTAGCATGACTCTAATATCACCATCTTCATATCTCAAAACAATTATCAAGTATCAAACTTCTCATAGTATTCAATGCACTTTTTATGATAGTTTTTATTATACCTATCTTGGATGCCTATCATATTAGGACTAGTTTCATAACCAAAGCAAATTACCATGCTGTTTAGGACTCTCAAAATAATATAAGTGAAGCATGAGAGTTCATCTATTTCTTCAAAATAAAACCACTGTCGTGCTCTAAAAGATATAAGTAAGGTACTAGAGCAAACGACAAACTACTCCAAAAGATATAAGTGAAGATCAATGAGTAGTTGAATAATTATGTAACTATGTGAAGACTCTCTAACATTTAAGACTTTCAGATCTTGGTATTTTATTCAAACAGCGAGCAAAAAAAAAACAAAATGACGCTCCAAGCAAAACACATATTATGTGGTGAAGAAAAATATAGCTCCAAGTAAAGTTACCGATGAACGAAGACGAAAGAGGGGATGCACTCTAGGGCATCCCCAAGCTTAGACGCTTGGTTATCCTTGAATATTATCTCTTGCCACTCCTTATTCCATAGTCCATCGAATCTTTACCCAAAACTTGAAAACTTCACAACACAAAACTTAACAGAAAACTCGTAAGCTCCGTTAGCGAAAGAAAACAAAACACCACTTCAAGGTACTGTAATGAACTCATTCTTTATTTATATTGGTGTTAAACCTACTGTATGCCAACTTCTCTATGGTTTATAAACTATTTTACTAGCCATAGAGTCATCAAAATAAGCAAACAACACACGAAAAACAGAATCTGTCAAAAACAGAACAGTCTGTAGTAATCTGTAACTAACGCAAACTTCTGGAACTCATAAAAATCTACCAAAATAGGAAGACCTAGATAATTTGTTTATTGATCTACTGCAATTGGAATCAGTATTTTATCTCAGTCTGGTGATTTTTAACAATTGTTTTCGTGAACAGAAAGTTTCTGGAATTTTCAGCAAGATCAGATAACTATCATCCAAGAAGGTCCTATAGGTTTAACTTGGCACAAACACTAATTAAAACATAAAACCACATCTAACCAGAGGCTAGATAGATTATTTATTCCTAAACAGAACCAAAAAGCAAGAAACTAAAATAAAAATTGGGTTGCCTCCCAACAAGCGCTATCGTTTAATGCCCCTAGCTAGGCATGATGATTTCAATGATGCTCGCATAAAAGATAAGAATTGAAACATAAAGAGAGCATCATGAAGAATATGACTAGCACATTTAAGTATAATCCACTTCCTATGCATAGGGATTTTGTGAGCAAACAACTTATGGGAACAAGAATCAACTTGCATAGAAAGGCAAAACAAGCATAACTTCAAAACTTTAAGCACATAGAGAGGAAACTCGATATTATTGCAATTCCTACAAGCATATATTCCTCCCTCATAATAATTTTCAGTAGAATCATGAATGAATTCAACAATATAACCAGCACCTAAAGCATTCTTTTCATGATCTACAAGCATATAATTTTTATTACTCTCCACATAAGCAAATTTATTCTCATGAATAGTAGTGGGAGCAAACTCAACAAAATAACTATCATATGATTGAAAATTAAGATCAAGATGACAAGTTTCATGGTTATCATTATTCTTTAAAGCATACGTGTCATCACAATAATCATCATAGATAGGAGGCATGCTTTCATCATAGTAAATTTGCTCATCAAAGCTTGGGGGACAAAAAATATCATCTTCATCAAACATAGCTTCCCCAAGCTTGTGGCTTTGCATATCATTTGCATCATGGATATTCAAGGAATTCATACTAACAACATTGCAATCATGCTCATCATTCACATATTTTATGCCAAGCATTCTATATAATTCTTCTTCTAGCACTTGAGCACAATTTTCCTTTCCGTCATTCTCACGAAAGATATTAAAAAGATGAAGTGTATGAGACAAACTCAATTCCATTTTTTTATAAACTAAACTAGTGATAAAACAAGAAACTAAAAGATTCGATTGCAAGATCTAAAGATATACCTTCAAGCACTCACCTCCCCGGCAACGGCGCCAGAAAAGAGCTTGATGTCTACTTCGCAACCTTCTTCTTGTAGACATTGTTGGGCCTCCAAGTGCAGAGGTTTGTAGGACAGTGGCAAATTTCCCTCAAGTGGATGACCTAAGGTTTATCAATCCGTGGGAGGTGTAGGATGAAGATGGTCTCTCTCAAGCAACCCTGCAACCAAATAACAAAGAGTCTCTTGTGTCCCCAACACAACCAATACAATGGTAAATTGTATAGGTGCACTAGTTCGGCGAAGAGTGGTGATACAAGTGCAATATGGATGATAGATATGAGTATTTGTAATCTGAAAATATAAAAACATCAAGGTAACTAATGATAAAAGTGAGCGTAAACGGTATTGCAATGCTTGGAAACAAGGCCTAGGTTCATACTTTCACTAGTGCAAGTTCTCTCAACAATAATAACATAATTGGATCATATAACTATCCCTCAACATGCAGCAAAGAGTCACTCCAAAGTCACTAATAGCGGAGAACAAACAAAGAGATTATTCTAGGGTACGAAACCACCTCAAAGTTATTCTTTCTGATCGATCTATTCAAGAGTCCGTAGTAAAATAACACGAAGCTATTCTTTCCATTCAATCTATCATAGAGTTCGTACTAGAATAACACCTTAAGATACAAATCAACCAAAATCCTAATGTCACCTAGATACTCCAATGTCACCACAAGTATCCACGGGTTTGATTATACGATATGCATCACCCAATCTCATATTCATCTATTCATCCAACACAACGAACTTCAAAGAGTGCCCCAAAGTTTCTACCGGAGAGTCAGGACAAAAACGTGTGCCAACCCCTATGCATAAGTTCACAAGGTCACTGAACCCGCAAGTTGATCACCAAAACATACATCAAGTAGATCACGTGAATATCCCATTGTCACCACAGATAAGCACATGCAAGACATACATCAAGTGTTCTCAAATCCTTAAAGACTCAATCCGATAAGATAACTTCAAAGGGAAAACTCAATCCATTACAAGAGACTAGAGGGGGAGAAACATCATAAGATCCAACTATAATAGCAAAGCTCGCGGTACATCGAGATCGTGCCGAATCAAGAACACGAGAGAGACAGAGAGAGATCAAACACATAGCTACTGGTACATACCCTCAGCCCTGAGGGTGAACTACTCCCTCCTCGTCATGGAGATCCCCGGGATGATGAAGATGGCCACCGGTGAGGGATCCCCCCTCCGGCAGGGTGCCGGAACAGGGTCCCAATTGGCTTTTGGTGGCTACAGAGGCTTGCGGCGGCGGAACTCCCGATCTATTCTGTTCCCCGAAGGTTTTAGGGTATATGGATATATATAGGCGAAAGAAGTCGGCCAGGGGAGCCACGAGGGGCCCACGAGGGTGAAGGGCTCGCCTGGGGGGGGGGGGGGGGTAGGCGCGCCCCCTGCCTCGTGGTCTCCTCGTTGATTCCCTGACGTGTACTCCAAGTCTCCTGGATTGCTTCCGTTCCAAAAATAACTCTCCCGAAGGTTTCATTCCGTTTGGACTTCGTTTGATATTCCTTTTCTGCGAAACACTGAAACAAGGGAAAAAACAGAAATTGGCACTGGGCTCTGGGTTAATAGGTTAGTCCCAAAAATAATATAAAAGTGTTTAATAAAGCCCATTAATCATCCAAAAGAGATAATATAATAGCATGGAACAATCAAAAATTATAGATACGTTGGAGACGTATCACAACTTTATTATTGCCTCTGGGGCATATTTCCTTCAGTCTCCCACTTGCACTAGAGTCAATAATCTAGTTCACATCGCCATGTGATTTAACACGAATAGTTCACATCACCATGTGATTAACACCCATAGTTCACATCGCCATTTGACCAACACTCAAAAGGTTTTACTTGAGTCAGTAATCTAGTTCACATCGCCATGTGATTAACACTCAAAGAGTACTAAGGTGTGATCATGTTTTGCTTGTGAGAGAAGTTTAGTCAACGGGTCTATCAAATTCAGATCCGTATGTATTTTGCAAATTTCTATGTCTACAATGCTCTGCACGGAGCTACTTTAGCTAATTGCTCCTACTTTCAATATGTATCAGGACTGTGACTTAGAGTCATCCAGATCGGTGTCAAAGCTTGCATCGACGTAACTCTTTACGATGAACTCCTTATCACCTCCATAACCGAGAAATATTTCCTTACACTACAAAAAAAAGACACATCCGTGACATTTTGGGCCGAACGAAAAAAATTTCTGTCATACATATGACACTTCTATGACAATAATTGTGACAAAACCCGGTATCATCATAGATGTGGTGGGCTCCTACTTCTATGACAAAAAATCATGACAGAAAATGAGCTTTTCGTCCTGAGCGGGCTGGAGACGCAGCTGCATGACATTCTTTGGGCCGTCCATGACGGAAAAAAACGTGGTAGAAGCGAGGGGGAGGAAAATTTCGGGGAGTTCCCGGTTACGGTGGGAGGTCGGGGGCCGAGCGATGCGCGTTTCTCTCGTACACGTACACGCGTGTGTGCGAGGCGTTGGCTCTAACTGAACCCGAGCGAGGCGTTGGGCTCTAACTGAACCCGAGTGATTGCACTGCAGGCTACGCATTGCTGAACCCGAGCGATCGATCGATGGCTATTAACTGAACCCGATCGAGTGATTCCTTCGCTACTGCTGCTAACTGAAGCCGATCGATTGGATGAACAGTGAGCGTTGCAGGGGGGGTTGGATGAACAATGAGTGGTGGCGTTGTCTCTGGATGAACAGGACCCCGTGGTGTGGAGGGCTGGATGAACAGTAGACGGTGGAGGGGTGCCCGTGGAGGGGTGGTTGAACAGGACCCCGTGGTGTGGAGGGCTGGATGAACAGTAGACGGTGGAGGGGTTCCCGTGGAGGGGTGGTTGAACAGGACCCCGTGGTGTGGAGGGCTGGATGAACAGTAGACGGTGGAGGGGTGGTTGAACAGTAGCCGGTGGAGTAGCGCGCGGTGGAGGCTGGATGAACAGGAGCCCGTGGAGGCTGGAGGAGGTCGACGGTAGCCCGTGGAGGCTGGAGGAGGTCGACGGTGGAGATGAACAGTATCCCGTGGAGTCCCGTTTTGCGGTACGCCACACCCCTCCTGATGAACAGGACCCCCGTTTCGACCGTAGGAGGTCCGTTTCGTCCGTTTTGTGGTACGCCACACACCCCCGATGAACATGACCCCCGTTTCGACTGTAGGAGGTCTGTTTCGTCCGTTTTGCGGTACGCCACACCCCTCCCGATCAACAGGACCCCCGTTTCGACCGTAGGAGGTCCATTTCGTTCGAATTGCGGTACGCCACACCCCTCCCGATCAACAGGACCCCCGTTTCGACCGTAGGAGGTCCGTTTCGTCCGTTTTGCGGTACGCCAGACCCCTCCCGATGAACAGGATCCCGTTTCGAATGTGGCCGGTCGAACACAAGGCCGTTTCCTCCGTTCTGCAGTACGCCAGGCCTCGTTTCCATCGCCTGTTCCGTCCAAGCCCTCCCGATGAACACGACCACGCATTCCGTTCCGACCCAGCCGGTTGGCTCCCACGCGTTCCGTTGCCTCCCGATGAACACGACACATTCCGTTGCCTCCCCATGAACACGACGCATTCTGTTGCCTCCCCATGAACACGACAACGACGCTGTTTCTCCGTTCCGACCCAGCCATGTCAATGAGCCCTCGCCGTATGTATGCGCGAGTAGGCGTTCGAGACCCCGCCCGCATGTACACATACGTGGCCATATTTTCTTTCTTGCACCCTGGCTGCTGTACGTACGTGTACATGCTACGTGCGCACCTCTACTACGACACATGCGCGCCTCTACATCCACCAGTATATATGTACGTACACGTTCGCGACCAGAATGACAACGCTACGTATGCTTCGACCAGGTGGGTCCCGACTGTCAGGCACTTCCTTGCGTGCGAAGATGTAGCTGGTGGGTCCCAGCAGTCAGGGGGGCGAATCATTTTGTTTTTTTTGCCCGGACGCACTTCCTTGCGTGCGAAGGTGTAGCTGGTGGGTCCCAGCAGTCAGGGGGAAACATTTTTTTCACGAAATACGGTGGCCCGTCCGGTGGGTCCCCGCTGTCAGGTGGAGGAATAATTATTTTGCGCGTAATAAGGAGGCACTTCCTTGCTGCAGCCGTGGACCCAGCTGTCAGCGTCTCCACGCTCAGTACTCTTCCGACGGAAGTCGGTCGTTGACCACATTGACCACACCGCGCCGAGAGCACCACGGCGGTGGACGACGGCGAGGCCTAGGAAGGGGACGACACGGAGGCAGGGAAGACTTGGCAGTTGTTTCCCACGCGAAGGGGAGTACGACTGTACGAGGGTTTACTGGTTCGTCTGCCGTCGCCAGAGAATAACAGCAGGTGTGGGTGAGTAGAGGGATGGCTAGGACAGCGATGGGAGTACGGTGGGGTGGTGAGGCCTGCGCGGCAGCACAGCCGACCGCGGGGAGGAGGGAGCAGGCAGTCCCGCCGGCGCTTGTTTGAGCGGCTGGAGCAGGAAGAGCAGAGATTGAAGAAGCACGACGGCCGTTGGATGGACATCCAACAGTCAGTGCTTGTGCGTCAACCTTTTTTTAGGAAAGCCTCAAATCTGTGGAAAACAGCATACAACCCATCTGCCATTATTTCTAATAATTTACAGCCCATTTGCTAATTCTTAAGGTTTTTTTTGGAGCCCATATTCTTTTTGTTAGCATTACAGCCCATATTGTGGCCACGGTTAAAAAATTATACTAAATTTTGCATATTTCGGTGCGGTCTGAACTGTTTTTAATCCCGAAATTTCGACTCACATTCAAACTGATTTTAAAAATAAATGTATATCAATATAAAATCCAACAAATTCTCCATGCATAAAAATTAATGTAATTTAAAATCTTGAAATGAAAAAAAAGATATTTGAAACTAATTGCCGGTTTGATGTGTTTTAAAAATGTACAGCCCATTTCTCATTACTGATGGGCCATTTGCTCGGCCAGCCGAATGAAAGCTCTCCTCGTCTTGAAAGATTTGCAGCCCAACAGTCCTGACAAAGCGACTTACTTGGCAAATCACAAAAAACTGGGCTGTGGCCATGGACCCAGCTGTCAGCCTCTCCACGTACAGTACTCTTCCGATGGAAGTTGTTCCTTGACCACGTTGACCACGCCGCGCGGAGAGCACCACGGCGGTGGACGACGGCGAGGCCTAGGAAGGGGACTACGCGGAGCCGGGGAAGACGCGGCAATGGAAGCCCGTGCGGAGAGGGGTACGAGGGTTCACTGGTTCGGCTGCGGTGTGAGGCTGCCGTCGCCGCAGGGCCTGGCCAGCGGTGGGAATAGTAGGGGGCGGTGAGGCCTCTGCGGCAGCACAGCCGGCCACGGGAGGCAGGAGCATGCGGCACGACCGGCGCTGCTTTGGGCGGCTGGAGCAAGAAGACCAGAGGTTGAAGAAGCACTACGGCCGTTGGATGGACATCGTACGGTCACCGGAGCTAGAATCGTTCATATTGACTAAGTTGACAAGGCCCTTCGTCCCCGTCAACTTAGTAGGCCCACAAGTCAGCCTCCCACCAAGGTGGGTCCCAGCTACCCGGGGGAGTATTCATTTTTTGTGCGTAATAAGGAGGCACTTCCGGTGGGTCCGAGCTGACAGCGGGGGGAACGTTTTTTCACGAAATACGGTGGCCCGTCCGGTGGGTCCCAACAGTCCGGGGGAAATGATTTTTTCGCAAAATACTGGTGGCCCGTCCGGTGGGTCCCCGCTGTCAGGTGGAGGAATAATTATTTTCCGCGTAATAAGGAGGCACTTCCTTGCGGCTGCCGTGGACCCAGCTGTCAGCCTCTCCACGTACAGTACTCTTCCGATGGAAGTCGGTCGTTGACCACATTGACCACGCCGCGCCGAGAGCACCACGGCGGTGGACGACTGCGAGGCCTAGGAAGGGGACGACGGAGAGCCGGGCAAGACGCGGCAGTGGATGCCCACGCGGAGAGGAGTACGAGCGTTCACTGGTTCGGCTGTGGTGTGAGGCTGCCGTCGCCGCAGAATAACATGGGGTGTGGGTGAGTGGAGGGATGGCCTGGCCAGTGGTGGGAGTAGTATGGGGGCGGTGAGGCCTCCGCGGTAACACAGCCGGCCACGGGAGGCAGGAGCAGGCGGCACGACCGACGCTGCTTTGGGCGGCTGGAGCAAGAAGACCAGAGGTTGAAGAAGCACTATGGCCGTTGGATGGACATCATACGGTCACTGGAGTATTGACTAAGTTGACAAAGCCCTCCGTCCCCGTCAACTTAGTAGGCCCACAAGTCAGCCCAACAATATGGTGGGTCCCAGCTAGCAGGGGGTATTCATTTTTTTGGGCGTAATAAGGAGGCACTTCCTTGCGTGCGAAGATATAGCTGGTGGGTCCGACCTGTCAGCGGGGGGAACATTTTTTTTCGCGAAAAACAAAGGCCCTTCCTGTGGGTCCTAGCTGTCAGGTGGAGGAATCATTATTTTGCACGTAATAAGGAGGCATTTCCTTGCGTGCGGCCGTGGACCCAGCTGTCAGCCTCTCCACGTACAGTCCACTTCCGATGGATGTCGTTCATTGACCACGTTGACCAGGCCGCGCCGAGAGCACCAGGGCGGTGGACGACGGTGGGGCCTAGGAAGGGAACGACACGGAGCCAGGGAATACTCGGCAGTTGTTTCCCATGCGGAGGAGTACGAGGGTTTACTGGTTCGTCTGCCGTCGCCGGAGAATAACAGCATGTGTGGGTGAGTAGAGGGATGGCTAGGCCAGCGATGGGAGTATGGTGGGGCCGTGAGGCCTGCGCGGCAGCATAGCCGGCCGCAGGAGGAGGGAGCAGGCAGTCCCGCCGGCGCTTGTTTGAGCGGCTGGAGCATGAAGAGCAGAGATTGAAGAAGCACGACAGCCGTTGGATGGACATCCAACAATCACTGCTCTCGTGTGTTGACTAAGTTGACAGGGCGTTGCGTGTGCGTCAACCTTTTTTTATGAAAGTATACACGTCAACCTGTAGTAGGCGCACAAGTCAGCCTCAAATCTGTGGAAAACAGCATACAACCCATCTGCCATTATTTCCAATATTGTACAGCCCATTTGCTAATTCTTAAGAATTTTTTTGGAGCCCATCTTCTTTTTGTTAGCATTACACCCCATATTGTGGCCACGGTTAAAAAGTATACGAAATTTTGCATATTTCGGTGCGGTCAACTGTTTTTAATCCAGAAATATCGATTCACATTCAAACTATTTTGAAAAATAATTTATATAAATATAAAATCCGAATAATTGTCCATGCATAAAAATCAATGGAATTTAAGATCTTGTAATGAAAAAAAATTGAAACTAATTCCCGGTTTGATGCGTTTTAAAAATGTACAGCCCATTTCTGGGCAAACCGAATGAAACTCTCCTCGTCTTGAAAGATTTGCAGCCCAGCAGGGCCGATAAAGCAAGTAGGCCTTGTTTGGGTATTTCTTAAAAAAAATAGAACTGGGCTAGCCATTTTCAGCAAGAAAAAAACACAACTGGGCTCATGATATGGTAAACATAAATAAAACCCTGGCTAGACAGGCCACAGCCCCCGCACAGCCCCGTTGTTACCCTGATCCGTCGCTAAAACTAGTATAAATAACAACTGCTTGCTCCTCAAAAAAAAAACTGCGCGACTTGCTGGGTCCCTGGTGTCAGCCGCTCGTAGTGTAATTCTCTCGTTTATTGACTACGTTGACAATGGCGTGAGCCCCAGATGTCCAACTATTAGGAGGAACCATATTTTTGGGCTTGTAATATAGAGGCACTTGCTTGCGTACTGCCATGACGCTGGTGGGTCCCTACTGTCATCCTCTCCACGTACAGTCATCTCCTTGTTCCTCTCGGTTGTTGACGACGTTGACAACGCAAGAGGGCGGCGCACCGCGCATGGCGAGCGAACCAAGGCCGCAAGGCAGAGGACGACGGCGAGGCCTCGGACGGAACGAACAGGAGTCGTTGAAGATGCGCCGGTCCAGTCGCAGGCGGAGGGGAGTACGAGGGTTGACTGGTTCGGGCGCGGGTGCGTGTTGGGGCTGACGTCGCCGGAGAATAACAAGACGTGTGGGGGAATAGAGGGAGGGACTGGCCAACGTTGGAGGGTACGTACGGTAGGGCGGCGGAGGCGCAGCCAGCCATGGGAGGCGGGAGCAGGCGGAGCCGACGGGGTGGTTTGGTTTGGGCGGCTGGAGGAAGAAGAAGACAAGAGATAGAAGATACACGACAGGTGTTGGATGTCAATCCAACGGCTGGTAGGCAGAATCGTTTGTTGACTGGCTAGTAAGTCGACACCACCTTGGATAGGCTATTTCCTCGCGGGTCCCAAATGTCAGAATCCAAATCTGTCACGGTCATGCAGCATTTCCTATGAAAATTTATAGCCCATTTGATGTGCTAGTTCGAAATAAGTTTGTGGGTGCTGGTGGGGGCTAATCACTTGGCTTCTGTAATGCACAGTGAGCTCAAGCAGCCGGCGAGAGTGATGTTATTTCCCTTGGTTCGGATTTGTTACAATATTTCACTCTAAATTAAACGAATGGCAAGCCATTTGCCTTGTTTCAAAGAAAATATGACAGTCACAGCCGAGTTGAAAAGGGCAGGAACATCTAACTCCAGCTTACAAACTGTACAGAAGCACGAGGGTTAATTGTTCATCAGGTTTACAAAAAAACCAGATTGAAAAGGGCAACAACATCTAACTCCAGCACTGTTTTCGGCAGTCACAGTCAAATGGATCGGTCAGGTCCACAGAATGAACATCCTGGGTTGTAAAATTTACTGGATTATGACCACAATATGTTGTAAATAGAAGCCCGTCACGTTCAGAAGCTCTTTTGCCCACCTGAAACTCCTTTTTTTGCTCTTCGACATACCCATCCGTCAAAACCATGCTGCTGATAAATTTAAGCCTGATGGACAATAGTAACCTAACATTCAGCAGGAACAATGTGACAAATCTTGTGTTTGCACGGTTGGCTACATATCGTTCTAGCGTTATTGTCTTCAATCGAATCTCATGAGAAGTGAGAAAATCCCGATGCTTACGAATCCACCGATTGGTTATAACTTTCTTACCCCGTCTTGTTGCCTAAATAGACATGAAGATTGAAAACAGTTAAGGTCTAAAAGAAGAGTGTCGAAAGAGCAACAGCTGAACGGTTAGTTCTAGTACACTATATGCGGGCTTCCAATGTGCGTGAAATTATCACCTTTATATACAACTTCTCCAGACATGGAAAGCATTGCAGCAAGCCAATAATCTTGTTCAGATCAAAACTATTCATTTAGATATATAAGATCTTGACAGAATCCAGCACCATTGATAGGCCATCCATGGAGAAACTCTTCATTGAGCATAGAACATAATATTAGTACAAAATGTGTACTCCAAGATGATATATAAATTATGCGCAGAAATTTAAAATGCAGCTTATGGTTACAAGTGTAGATGATAATATAAAGTACCTGAAGAACTGTGGAGCCAAACACCATATTGAAATGAGCACAGAGATCATGTATTACACCCAAGGTCTCCAGTTTAGGCGCACAGAGGATGGTTATTTGCAACGGTGAATAACTAGAATCAAGGATCAACCTTTGAAGTGAAGGGGCATCTTGGATGATGAGCTGCCTTCCGTCAAAAGAAATTCCAATTCTTACAAGGTTAGGCGACTTTATTTGGAGACAACCGATTCTAACTGTGAAAACAAGCACCAAGCACTCCAGCGCAGGGCAACTGGAGTGGATGATGCTATGCAATGAGGCCTCCGATATACGAACCCGCAGAAGTGAAAGTTTCTTGAGAAATGGGATTCGAAGGTTTAGTACCAGATTGTCTAGTAGGTAGCACGACGCAAAGGTGGCGGTGTGGAGAGAGGACGAAAACCACGAGATGGACATCGGTGCTGAGGGCACAAGTTCATGGCATTCGGTATGTGGTATGTGATTTCCAGGAGAATAGTAGAACTCTAGCAGCTGTAGTTCTGTGAATTCAGGGGATTTCAGCCAGGCGTCCACCGTGCAGGGCATGGTATGCTTGCTCAGGTAGCATGACGGGATGCAGAGGCTTTGAACGGAGCCCTGGTGGGAGGAGATGATGGCTCTGGGGATTTCAAAATCATTGAAGAGAGATAGCTGACGACAGTCGAGATTAAGGGCCACGGCGCGCCATAGAGGGCGCCACCGAATTGAGAGGACTTGGGTCCGGCAGCAGTCCTTGGTGGGGAGAAGCGAGATGATCTCCCCAAGGACGGCATCCGGGAGATCGCTGATGCGGTCCACCCGAGATTCTACGGGTTCCTGGGATCCGGTGGGGGCGGGGTCGCCGCTTCTCCCCGCGCTGCCGGGTGCGGGATCTACAACAGGCGTCGCCGCTGGCGGGAGCCTCATCTTCTTGGCGGTGGGGTCAGCCGACTCCATTTTCCTCGAGGGCGTCACGTCACACTCACGGATTTGAGTAGAGTAACGAATGACGAGCCTAGTTGTAGTGCGAGCGAAGAAGAAGGGGAGCTGGGGGTTTTCTGTAGGAGTGAGGAAGAAGGGGAGCTGGGGTTTTCTGTAGGAGTGAGGTGAGGAATTTGGGGGTACGAGTGGAGCGAGCTGACGTGAGGTGGGTGGGAGCGAGGAGGATAAAGAGCACCCAGTGTGGATGGGCTTTTGAATTGATTTTACTATTTACTAGTGTGGATGGGCTGTTTTGTCTTGGGCCCAGAGAAACAATTACTACTAGTACAGTGGAGACACTCTACAACTACCCAGAAAAACAATTACTACTAGTACAGTGGAGACACTCTACCGCTTCTGGCTCCTCCTAGGTCATTGAAACATCTCCCTCTACTGAATGCCGTTATACTTTTGTTCACCGACATGCGGGCCATGCAGCGCGCGGGCCCAAATGCCATCCACCAAATTAGAAGGCAGTATGCAGGCGGAGAGTCACCCCGGTCGTAGCGCGGCAGTAACGAGCCGTCGTATCACAAAACCCCACCTCCCTGCAGTCTAAGTTTGACGGACGAAGCAACCATCATTTCACTCTTCGCTGAATCCCCTTCTCCCTCACCGTCTTCAAGAAAGGCAAGACTCGCATCTGCCACTGTTCTTCTCTCCGAACGAAGGGAAGGTAAGCGGATTCGTGATGTTGGTATATTTTTGTTCAGAGAAAAAAAAGAACTTTTGCAAAGCAGTAACCGATCCTCACTCTCTTTTTTGTTTCATTGTCATTGCGATTGTGTTTTCCTTTCAGTGGTCTCCTAGTATTCGTCAGTTTCATGATGGACCAAGGAGAACCAGGCAAAGATCTACCGATATTGGAGCAGACGCGGGAGGATGATCCCCACGAGACAGAGAGCTCCAAGAAGATGGAGGCAACCACCGAGCTGACCCCAGATACGCTCACGGCCACTACTGAGATGGTCAATGCCCCGTTTGAGGTTACAGCCCCCGTGGCACTGCAGGAGCAGTTTTTGCCCTTCGAGGATGTGTCCCCCCCCCCCGCTGAGCTGCCCAAGGTGATTTCCTTCTTTGCCGATCTCGATCGTGGTTTTTCATCTAAGTATGTGGTGATTTTTTTAGAAAAGGAAGTATGTGGTGATTAATAATGCAAAATTTTATTAGCTTCGATGCCATGCTATACATAGTGGTTTAAATAACTTGTGTTTCTTATACTGAAAAGTAATTCAGAATTTGTTTATGTTTCAATTAGAGCCCTGATGCAGACAAGGATTGTGTGGTTGTACATGTCACTCGCTATGAGGCGGACGACCTGAATATACGCACTGGGAAAACAGAGTTCTTAGGCTGTTGGATCCTGGAAGCCATTTGCGGTTATACCAATGAAGAGTTGTATTCCAGCCTCACTGTTGTCAGGCGTGTTGTCCAGGGTGTACTGAAGCACAAGAAGTTCAAAGCTACTCCTTCGTTTGTGAGGCATACTGTTCTTGTCAAGCTTACGCAGGAAGATGACGTGGCATGCCTCCACAAACAAGTTTATCAGTCGCAAGGCCACAAGGTTGTCTTCATGAAGGTTCACAGGATTGAGCTGCCGCGGGACGTCCTTGATGATGTTCATGGCAAGGTCCGTCTTGTGTCCAGCCCAAATTAGATCGAGGCATGAAATAGTTGCCCCCAGCTAGTGTTTAATAGTAGTTTGGATTGTGTCTAATTATCCGAACCTTGCCTGTTATCGACCCCTCTGGGGCTAGTACTCTGTTTGAATCCGTCTATGGGAACTGCTGCTACTTTTGTGTGCCTGTGAATCATGTGAGAACCATCGTAATTGTTGCCGAAACAGATGCGTCCTCACTAGTTTTTTCATGAATATGGCATGGTAACACATAAGTTGTCACGGTTTATCATACGAGCAGTGTGTGTTTTGATGAAATAGAGCACTCGTTCGAGAACCGTGCGCCGACGTATACATAAGTACTTGTAAACACTGTTGGTGCTACCCCACTTGTAAGCAGTTGTGCAAAACATGGCACATTGGCTCAGCTCGCTTCAACACTAGGCTATCGACCAGCTAACAATCAACAATCTGCTGTCTGACATATAATCAACTATGTATCTTGTTACAGTGGTTCATGCAGTTAATTGAGGCCACGATGTAATAAATTCCAAACGTTCACACGCTAGTCCGCGCTCATGTGGAACACTCACATTAAACTCGTCTTCATAAAAAACTTGAAAAGCATAAGTTAAGCAATTTTATACATCTCAATGATTCATAGAACATAACAAACATATACTAGTTCATAGCAAAAGACAAAGTTGTGAGAAGGTTTACAAATCAGGAAAAAACAAGCAAGGCTTCTCTGAGCAAAGGGCCTCCCGGCAGGCTTAAATTTCCTGGAGTTCACTCTGGTTTTTTCTTGTTGCCACCATTCAGGGTTAGGTTCTCTCATTCCAGAATAACCAATTATAATTGTGGTATCAGCTGGAATGCTGAACTGAACCATGCAGTGTACTGACCAGCTGAAATGCTTGTGCATTCCACTAAATTTATGCACCGCTATTTGCAGAAATAAGCAGACCACAATGCCTCTCGTCCGCGCACCTGTCCAAAAAACCGCCGTGCAGCCGTGCCACCTAGTCCTCGGTCCATGGATGAACTGGTAGAAAGTGCATTCCGGACTAGGATGCAGTTGTTTTCGCTCGTCCTTGCACTACAATCAGGAAGTAAAACGTACGAATCGGCTTCTTTTAGATTGCGTTGGTCATTCTACCTTAGTTACTAGTACCAATGTAGGGATACCTTGAAGACGGGAGGTCAGACGACGGCAACGAGGGATAGCCATCTCATTTTGCGCAGTTGTACTAAAACTGAGGTGTGTGCTTTTGATTGCGCGGATAGAAACGATACGGAGACAGACATCCCGAAACGATATGGAGACAAACATCCCTGTTTGCGAAATACGAAATACAGTTATTTAAACAGTGACACATATTACTACTTTTCCCCGTTTCCTCTTAGAACCAAGTCCTAGATTCATGCTACAGCTTCCCCACTTTCTTCCCTGTTTGAACCAACGCTTTGAGTCGACTGTATGAACTAGCTTTACTTCTAATAATAGTAGAAGTCTAGGTGGCTTTGGAACAGCGGACGGAAGTAGAAAAGGATCCACACGAAGGGAGCTGGGGCAGTAGAGCAAGGCAGGTTTCGAAGGAATATATACCTGAGGGTCGTCGGCATGTGGCAAAGACGGCGTCGGGAGGCCGCATCTTGGCCACAATACCGCAGGGAGGAAGAAGGGGTCGGAGGCCCTCCCGAGCCGGCGCTCTCTCGAAGAGAACGGCACGGCCGCCGATCGGGACGCGCGGGCAGCCGTTGGTCTCCTCCCTCGCCACAGACGACAGCGTGAAGGATGCACCTACACCCCTGCCCCGGTCGAGGTTGTCCGGCCGGATTTGTGACCAGCCGTGAGCTGAGAGAGAGTGTGGCCGCCTATGTGTTGCTTAGATCTGGAGAGCATGAGAGAGTGAATGAGAGGAACCCTAGTAAAGCAAGTGTAATAGTATAAGTGTGTGACGTGTGAGCTAAAATAAAATGTGCGCGCCGTCTTTTGTTTTTTAGAAGTTCTGAGGGTAGGGTGTGAAGAGAACATATGTGTGTGACGTCTACCTGCAGATAGACGGTGGGTGCGACGTGCGAGTCTGCGAGAGGACTCAGGAGAGTCGTGACTCGTGAGGGTGCGTGTGCGTGAGAGAGAGGGGGGCACGTATCAATGCAATGCATGTGTCCGTAAATCATTATCCGACAAACGTTCGCCACAAGCCTTTTCCTGACGAACGCCGTAAGAACCGTTAGATCGGCATCCGACAGTGTCAGTTTTGCCATGTCATTTAACAGAACAGCCACTCCTCCTACACACAAATCTTCCACGTGAGTGTTAGCAACTGCCGTATGCTCCCTCCGTTCCGAAATGCAGTGCATATAGCTTTATTGAAAATTCAAACCTCGCAAACTTTTACCGAGTTTTCGTGTACCAAATTGCACATGTAGAATACCATGTATATATCATTTCATTCATCTTCGAGAGGTAACTATAAAGATGGGTGAGGAGTCTACAAAGAAAGACCATCGTATCACCCACAGCAATTTCAAGCATCCTTTAGTGTCGAGGAATATCATAGGAACTCTATATGATATGATTTTTATAGGATTTTTTCCTTTAGAACCAATTGGTTCATAGGAATAGATACATATACTCCACATTTCAAAGGAAATAAACATGATATCATTCTATAGCTTTAGAGCCACTTGGTTCATATGAATGGATTCCTATACTCCCTTAATTTCAAAGGAAAATAAACATTAGCGTATATTCAATAGAAAAGTTCCTATGATATGAAGCAAATTACATCTCTTTTCTAATCCCTCCTCATAGGAATTGAGATACATGTCATCTCTAGATTCAATAGAAAAGTTCCTATGATGTGAACCAAATGACATCTCTTTTCCAATCCCTACTCATAGGAATTGAGATGCTCCATGTCATCTCTTTCCCTACAACTTCCATGTATACATCTTCTATTCCTAAATAGATAGTACAACCCACTAGTAGCTTTTTTCCAAAACATGCAACTATGGCACAAGAACTATATAGTGTGCCAATAACTTTGAAAGATGGTCGCTGGATGAAGCTAACCCGACAGTGCAGAGATAGGCAAATCCGAGCACTACTGGCCGTTGGATATCATCAACATTCCACCAGGTCTGCCACATGTACATTTTAGAAGACTCCATGGTTGAACTTAAGCATAATGCACAAACCTCAAAACACAAGCACTTCTCCTTTGTTCTAGAATCTTCTGTATCATAATTGATTATTATTTTTAAATGAATTGCCATTATTTGTTTTTTTTACTTTATGATTTACAATGCACAACCCCATGAATCTTAACATTTTTATAAAACTAATTGATTTTGAATGAGATGAACTATAAGAACTAAACGAACATCTACATCATGCATATATGACTCAAAGCTTTACATGCTATATTGTGTATTTATTCGTAATTTGGTTTCGAAATCTCATGCGTTCAATACATGTGTACCTTACTAGTTTTGAGTAGAGTAGCAAATTTCACGCGGCCCCGGGTATATCAAAATGCAGGGCCCATGCATCATTGCCTTTCGGTCGAACCTACGTCCACAATTTTTTGTACGTACTATATCTCCACTGGTCCCGAACCCGAAATGCTGCCTCGTTCCCGTAAAACCAAGCGGCCCACACATATTTAAGGCGTCGACTCGAACCCGTTTAGTACGACATGGCCCCGCACGCCGTAGTACTCCTACAAACCCTACCGCCGCACTCATCATCGGTTTTCTTCAAGAGGACGAGGGAGAAGCCGATTTGTAGTGGAGGCGCTTTCAAAAAAAGGATCTGTAGTGGAGACCCCTACCCTAGGGTGCCCTAGGTAGCTGCCGCATGCATCATTGTTTTCTCTTTTCTTTATGCTCTTGCGCCCTAGAGTGAAATGATGGTTGCTTCGTCCGTCCAGCTTAGTGCGGGAAAGGTGGGGCTTTGTGATTTGACCCCTCATCGCTCATTTTCTACTACTGCGGCGCTACGACCGGGGTGCCTCCAATTCCAACCGCTTCTCCGAACTATAATTTGGTGCATCACACGTGGAACAAGACGGTGGATGAGCCATGTCGGCCAAAGGGGTCATGTTAAGTGTGTCGCCATTTCGTGTGCGGACTGACCCTGCTTGAGTTGCTACGCCAACACGACAGGAGCAGCCTACCACTTGGTTTTGCTCCTTGATGAATCCTGACTATATTGATCTAAAAAGATACGTGCTGAACTACCCTCTCCGTCTCGGTTTTTTTATTTTGGGATAATTAGATTTATGCCCCTAGTTGTGTCCCACTCGTCTGTTTTACCCCTAATTCCCAAAAGTCACCGGTTCTGTCCGAGTCACTTTGCTCCTCTTATGCTTTTGCCCTTTGACCGTTTGACCGTCAGTTTGAAAACTTCATAACTAATTCATACTGAATCAGAAAAATGCAAATAAGATACCAGAATGTTCAGAAATACATCACCTATATGTCAGTGTCATTTGCATTCATGAAAAAAGTGTTGGAAAGTGCACATCCGAGTTTTAACTCTTTTGATACCACCATGAATAGTGAACTCAAAAAAATTCAAAAAAATTCAAAAAAATATGGTGGGCGAAGAACAACAAATGTTCTAAGTGCTTGCCAAGTTTCATTAGGGAACGACATTCGTGGAAATCGTGGCAAAAAAATAATCTATTTTGGAGTGCTGATTGTTTTTTTTTGCCACGACACCCATGAATGTTATTCCCTGATGAAACTTGGCAGGCACTTAAAACATTTGTCATTCTTTGCCACCAATTTTTTTTTCAATTTTTTGAACTTTTTAAGATTTTACTATTCATGGTGGTAGCATAAGAGCTAAAACTCGGATGGGCACTTTCCAACACTTTTTTCATGAATGCAAATGACACTGACATATAGGTGATGTTTTTCTAAACATTTTGGTATCTTATTTGCATTTTTCTGATTTAGTATGAATTAGTTATGAAGTTTTCAAACTGATGGTCAAACGGTCAAAGGGCAAAAGCATAATAGGAGCAAAGTGACTTGGACAGAACCAGTGACTTTTGGGAATTAGGGGTAAAACAGACGAGTGGGACACAACTAGGGGCATAAATCTAATTATCCCTTTTATTTTTAGGCGTCTCGGTTTATAAGGCCTGCACGTAGTTCTAGGTCATCCATTTGACTAACTAAATATGAGTTACTATGTCACAAAAAGTATATCATTGGATTCTTAAGCGGATGTAGTTGTATTTAAAAGTCGAGGGCGGGGCTTTTCCTGCGCGGTAGGCGGGGCAGTTCCGCCTAGTCGGTTCGACAGAGACGCGAGAAGACGAGGGAGTAGGCTGCTGCAAACGTAGGGCTGTGTGATTTGACAGTGAGTTACTGCTGGACAGGTGGGGCCCCGTGATTTGACTTGCCATTATCATTTTAACTGCGGCGCTACGACCGGCGTGCGTCTCCTGATTCCTGACCACCTCCATACAGGTGCCTCTCCCAATGCTCCACCATGTAGTAGAGGCTGGCTCTTGCATGAGAGCCCATTTCTCCACTTTTTCCTTGCCTCTCTTTCCTCCACATATGCAAAAATGCCATGTAAAGCGCACAATTATACTTACTTTTACTTGCTCCTACAGGTGCTTAAGCTTGCCACATAGGCATAAAGTCTGATGTGGCAAGTTAATCAAGAAGAGAGAGACTAGTTTGGTGACCCAAGGAAGAAACGGTGCTAAGCGCGTGTACCTAGGTGAAAAGACAATTTTGAGTTTATAGCTAATTAAATGAAGCAAACTTAGCAACACCATTTTATTGGAAGAGGTCACTCCTTGGCAAATGCTATAAATACTAGTACTCCCTGTGTGCCATAATATAAGAACGTTTTTGGCACTACACTAGTGTCAAAAACGTTCTTATATTATGGGACGGAGGGAGTACGAAGAAAGAGATAGAGAGGAGTAAAAAAATTACACTTATAGCCAACCTTGTTGTAGTATGAGTGACTAAGTGATGAGTATGTATGACATGCCAACATTAGATAGCCTAACGCACCGTGTTAAATCTCCAAGGGCGCGACCGCGCGAGCGACGCGACGGTCGTGGTAGGCGCGACCATGATACGGGCTGCTGGCAGCCCTTGGATCTGAGATCAAACGGTCGCATGCTAAGTTGCTAAAAATTTGCAGAATAACCCTCCAGGATAGGATATTCACCCATAGGTCTAGAATCACGCCATGCAACCGTTCGATCTCAGATCCAAGGGCTCTCGGAAGCCCGTATCATGGGAGAATGGAAAGCCACTACCCTGCCGTTCGCACACTGGCAGTTCGCTCCTACTCGTCCCCGCACGTCCTTCAATACTACGGCGGTTCGCTCCTAGTCGTCCCGTCCATTCACATTACAGCAGTTCCACTAATCCTAACCATCCTCCCAAATCCATGGTGTCCCAAATCTCCATGATCGGCGATGAGTACAAGGTTAGAACCATCACCGGCGATGAGTTCGACATCATCTACACCCGTTCTTCCGCGACGGTGAAAGGATGCCTTTCTCGCTTCAGACGCATGTTCGAAAACTCAAATGATGAGTGGGTCCCTGGGCTAGATGTTGAGTACACCACAGTCCTGGGACGAGAGAAGGATCTAAAGGACGAAGAGAGGAAGAAGCCCGCCGTGATCCAGGTTTGCGTACATAACGTTTGCTTGGTCTACCACATATGCCATGCCGACGTTGAGTGCCAGGATTTTAAGAACTTCCTCAAGGACAAAATAGTGAAATTCGTTACTGTAGACTTTAAGAACGACAAAGAAGTCCTGGGTCGGATAGGCCTTGTTGTAGGCAACCCCTTCGACCTCCAGAAGAATCGGCTGGTGCCCTCTCGTCAGCCTTCAATGCTGACCCTGGCAGGAGCCATGGTTCATCCTTCGTATCGTAAACTGGAGAAACCTCATTACACGTTTCATCGTCATGCATGGCAGCGGAATGTACTAGATATAGACCACATCCACTACGCTGCAATGGATGGCTACCTTTGTTTCAATATCTACAAGGGTTGGATGAAGAGCAACAGCCAAGTGTGCGGTTCAAGCAAAGAAGTATTGGCCAAGAGGAAGAGGGACAAGGACGAAGTCGAGGACGTGGACGTGGACGAGGACTCCGAGTAAGGTGGCAGTGTCGTTGCTCATGGTGGTTCTAAACTTCTAATGCAGTGTCTACCGGATTAGTTGCATAGTTTAATTTCAGGTGTGCTTAGTTTAATTTGAGGGGTGTGTTGTGCTGAGCCCCCAGCAGAACTATGTTATGTTTCTTCTCGTTACTTTAACTCTTCAGTATGTACATACTACTAGTATTTCTTTAATAGAATTTAGCACCCCAATTAAGCACGTACTAGCTTTATTAATAGTACTATATGCATAATTTGGCGACGAGCACTCTGTATATGTACCACCTTTTTTTAATTTCAATTTTTGCTCCATAGCGCAATCCATCGATAGTACTACTGTACAAAAGTATACATTTTTTAAAAGGCTAGAGTACTGTTCATCACATATATAGCCAGTTCAATTCTCAACCTAGAATGACGTGCATGCCATGTAGTAAACCGATACGGAGGAAGTATAGTAAAAATGAGGTGATTTTACCAAGCGATCGGCGGGGGAACATGGCCTGTCATGCGGTCCCACGTGTCATGATGTACCAAGGCGATGCGCGTGTCCCTCTTGAGGCAGAAGCAATACTACGTGGTTTGAGATGATGGCGAACCGAAGTGTGAAATAATGGTTGCTTCGCCCGTCTGGGAAGGTGCGACATTGTGATTTGACGTCTCATTGCTCATTACTACTACTGGGCCGGTACAGTGGGGTGCGTCCCCCCTGCTGTTCTGCACTGTTATTTGCTGCTTGACACGTCGACCCCATTGCTATATGTCCCACATGTCAGCGACAGGAAGTACAGAATTCATGAAAGGGAGCGTCGACGGAGGAGTATACTACAGAATTCATGAAAGGGAGCGACTTAGTTTTGGAAAAATCTGTTTTTACGGAGTACGTACCCACTAGGGTTTATAGGGCTCATCTAAAAAACATTCGTTTTTCCATTTGATAAGTCTCAATTCTACTATACTAGTAGTAGTACCATTACATGTTGGATTTCGAGGTGCGTTAGATCACCCGACGCAAGCAGTGTCAAGAGGAAACTAACCAATGCATGTACAAGTTCATGAAATTTAGTGGTCATTCATGCATTCGTTCTAATTAATGCCTCGGTAAACATAACTTCTTGAAAAAACGAGCGTACTAATTACTTGTGCAAACTACGAAATTAATTCGACCACTCACCGTCTACCTTGGTTGGGGAGATTTTGAAATTGAGCCATAAACTGGAAAGGAGGGAGTAGTAACTTTTGTCTCGATTACTATTTGTGGCCTTGTATAGATGCAAAATGTATTTTTTATAGTGGCCTTGTATAAGTAAATGGAGGGAGTACTAACCAAAGTACGTAGTAGGGACGAGGAGTAAACGGAGGGAGTAGTAAAATTTTCTCCTCGTGCTGCGAGCCACCGCGCGCGTGGGCGAGGGAGCGGGCGTAAAGGCGTACAGTAGTAGTAGTACTACTACTACTACTACTCGTAAGCAAGCTTCACCTCATCCTGCGAGCCACCGCGCCCGTGGGCGGGGGAGACGGCGTACTAAGCAAGCTTCTCCTCGTTCTGCGAGTTGATGAGACACATCAAAAGTACTCCAGTGTATAGAGCCTTGCCTCTAAGGTAGGCCCCACATGGTTTGCCTCTTTTTTAAATTTAACATAACGCGTCAAGTCACAATTTGTTTGTTCACCCGTGGTAGATGATCCTCCCTCCACCAAGTGGACAACCAGTACACGTGCCAAATTACCACGTGGGCTGCCTTTTTCGTACAGAAATGAGCTCCACCGTGTACCCGCGCGGGTGTGGTTGGGAAAGAGACGGGAGTACGTGCACCGTGCGTGCACCTCTTCTCTTCGTGCACGTCCCCCACCTATGTGGGTGTGTGTGAGAGAGATACAAACCTAGACATAATGCGCCGTCCATCCCCATGCCTCCGCCCAGTCCGACCACCAGTCACCACCACGCCCCACTCCTCCTCACCTTATCTCTCATCTTTCTCCCTCCATTTTTATATACAAGGGGCCACTATCAAAATCACAATTTGCAGATATACAAGGCCACTAACACTAATCGATGCAATATTAATGGTGTTTGCCTCGTGGTACTAGCAAAGGAGGACATTAATTATCCCTTGCATGCATGCGGGAGTTTGTAAAAAAATGCATCTTGATGTTCCGTGCAATGCACGGGCATCTTGCTAGTCCATGAAAACAACACATGGCAAAATTCCACGGCGAACGAGGGATTTGAATCTGTTGGGAGGGGCTGTTTGGATCTTGCCCGGGGTAGCCAAAATATTGGCGACCCTTTTGTCCACCGGTGCCTTTGCCACCGATGAACGAGGAATGGCTCGGGTGCTCATGCTGTCATGCATCCTCCAGCGCGCACGTTGGAGACGAGCTCGCACGAGCTGTGTTTTTTTGTCCCACGACGCCGCCCGAGCCGCCCGCAGACCGACCGGCGACCCGCAAATTACGCCATCCAATCGTAGCCGCACACATTATGACAGCAACTCAACCAACCGGACGAAATTCACGCAAACACGTAGACAAACTAATATTTCATATAAACAACGACGGAAATCATATAAAATACCGGATTTTCATACAAACATGACGGATTTCATTACATTCAAATGAACTACGCGGTGCTAGTTCTGGATAGCACAGGTATATAATACCTGGCCTAAATGGTCGCTCGCCGATCGATTTGTGTTCCTCATGTCCGGCAGCACGATCACCGGACTGCCGGGAGCCCCGGAGGTATATGCTTCAGCGCAAAGGACGGCTCGCTTCCCCACTGCCCAACTGATATCATTGGCTGGTGCCGAAGATGATGGTGGCCGGCACCGGTTCGAGTTCATCACCGGCCACTACTTCGCCATGGCCGGCACCGGCTCGAGTTCATCCTAACATTCCCCTCTTCCGTGGAGCCCATGCGGGGTCGACGAAGGTCCTCGCAACAGAAGGATCCAGCAAGACACCTCATGTGTACGCCGGCGTCGCCTCCGCGGTGGTCTTCATGGGACCCAAGCGGCGGCGGCCTCCCGTGTTCTACTTCTCCTCGATGATGGCGGCGGACGCGGAGGCGCTGGCCACCGACTCGTCGCTCTCCGCGCACCCGGCTTCTGTCGCTGCTTGCATGGTGCGGCCACCGGCATGGGAGTCTCGGCCACAGAAATGGGAGACGCAGTACGAGGCGGCGGCGTGACGGCAGCAACGACGCCCGTGCGCCGCTCCTCGTCGAGCTGGCCTGGAGCGGCGAGTTGCTGAACCGCGCGCCGGCTTGGGACGGCAACTGGCTCCGTCGGGCGAGGGGAGGAAGGTGGATCAGCGAGCTGCATAGCTCGTATCCGGCGGGCTACCCAGCCGGCTTGGATGCGGAATAACTACTCTTTGTAAGCCATTGTAAGAGTGGACAAAATGGTGGAGGACATAGGGGAGCGGCGGAGGTGTGCGATTCTTGGCCGGTGTTTGGCCTCGTTTAAATAGGAGATTAAATAGACGGCGGACGGGAGGAGCTCGGCCGGCGTTGCGTTTAATGCCGGCCCGGTCATGAACGGACGTGTGTCCAGAGTGGGTTTCTCGGCTTCCACACGGGCGGGTTTCATGGAGGCGTCTGAATGCGGCACGGAGGCGTGTTCAGCCGGGCGTGCCGCGAGTGGCGCCCTCGACTCTGACCTAGGACACCGCGCCGTTCTTCCACTAACGTGTGGGCTCTTTGAGTGCATTGCCTGCATGTCAGTGACCCAACGCAGGCAGTGCACAACAGAGGAACCTTTGGTGCGCCAGGGCGGTCAGAAGCGGGCATTTCATAAACCGATGATTGTTCATCGAGTGTGACGTCATCTTTTTCATGTAGATAAGCCTACTATGTTGATAGCCCGTTCGATACGTTGTGATTCATAAAGACCGCTGCAAACATCAATGTTCTGCTTATCACAGATAAGATTGATTAATACCCGTAACAATCCATGTCCTTAACAAAGGGTGCATGCACGTATAGGTTGAGCGTGTGTATTGCGTCGTGTGTTGTGTGCATGCAGGCGTGCGAGTGTTGCCTGCGTGCAAGGGTACGTTTCAGTGTTGCATGCATGGGTGCGTTCGTGCGTGTGTTCGTGAGTGCATGTGTACGTGTCAGTGTTGCATGCCAGCATGTGTGCGTGTGTACGTGTCAGTGTTGCACGCCTACATGCGTGCGTGTCTTGCGTGCGTGCATGTGTACGAGCGGGGTGAGGCTACACGTCAGTCGACTGACTTTTTCATCTCTGGTGATTAGATTTTCCAGCCGTTGGATACGAAATCAAGGGCCTCCAGTTTATCATCAAACTCCACCCCCCTGAGCCGCCAGCCACCACCGGCCGAACCGCCAGCCCCCGCCGCCCGCGGCCGGCCCGCCCTCCCCGAAACCACTCCCCACCGCCGATCCGCCGCCGCACCGGCCATCCCTCTAGCCCCCCCCCCCGCCGAGCTTTTTCTCCGGGGATCCCCACCCCACCGCCCAATGAACGCCCCCCCAACCGCCGGTGACTGCCAACCAGAGGTCTCACGACTTCGAATACCCACCGACCACTAATTTATTACCATTTCTGTCCTTCATATACGCGCTGAAGGGTGGGCCCTATGGTAATGTGCGCTGCTGAATGTGGACCGTTTGACTGGTCAATTGATCGTGTTATCAACAGATTACGGAGCTGTATGGTGAGCCAGTGACCGTATGATCACCCTAAAATGTACTCCTATTTTATTAACACAGTACAGACTCAAACTACCATTTCTTTCTTTCATATACGGGCTGACAGGTGGGCCCCACGGTTACGCACCCCGATGGTGCAACACTAGTTGCGCCGCGTGGAACGTTTGACTGGTCAATTGATTGTGTCATCAACAAAATACGGAGTTGTACGGGTGAGCCAGTGACCGTATAATCATGATATGTATTTGTTTAACACGGTACAGACGCAAGGGCTCATATATACGCGCAAGCACTCACCGCTATAAGCGCACACACGCGAACCCTACCCCTATGAGCACCTTCGAGAGAGTGGGCCAGCATATATGATGTTGAGATTTTACGAAGTCACCATAGGTGCCTCGTAGTCGAGTGGAACGTCTCCTCCCACTGAACGTACATCGCCGGAAAATACTGAAATTAACACAAGATAAATGCGGGCACCAGGACTTTAACCTTGGTGGGCTCGAGAAACCACTGTCCTCTAACCATCCAACCACATGTTGGTTAGCACGTCAAAATGTATGTGGTGACCGTGATGAGCTTATTCTGAAGTCCAGTGACCATATTGTTGGGGATATAACTACTGGTGTAACCCGCCCAGGAGGGGCCGGGTTACGCTATAGCAATTCATTATATGAAGCCCAATATCCAGCTTGAAGATGGCGGTTCAATAAAGGGCTTAAAGCCCGTAGGCGACTTAAGGCCCGTAGTGATAAACCGCCGTAATGGCATGACTTGTGTTGTAAAGCAAGATTAACTAGTCACCGAGTCGGATACTGTTTATAAGCCGGCCGGGACTCTGTAGGCCGCGGGGCATCAACCCGTGTATATAAGGGGATGACCCGCCGGCGGCTTAAGGCAAGTAACATCGAATCGGTAGCCAGGCATAGCGGATTCGCTCCCTGGTCATCGAAACCCTTGTAATTCCACCTCAACTGGAGTAGGCTTTTACCTTCACCATAAGGGGTCGAACCAGTATAACCCTCGTGTCCTTTGTCCCGCTTTAACCCCTTTAAGCTTCCTAGTTGCGATGGCTCCACGACTAAGTCCTCACACTAGGACATCTGCTGTGACAATTCCACGACACATGGCGCCCATCGTGGGGCCTGACGCACGGTGGTGTTGAGTTCTTGGAGGGATCCCAGAAAGTGATCCCTCCAAGAACCCAACACCACCGTGCGTCAGGCCCCACGGTGGGCGCCAACTGTCGTGGAATTGTCACGACAGATGTCCTAGTGTGAGGACTTAGTCGTGAGGCCAACGCATCTATGCGGTAGCTTGAGAGGGGTTGGGCGGAATCGAGAGACGCAACACAAGACAAGGATTTAGACAGCTTCGGGCCCCGGGAAACATCATCCGGTAATAGCCCTACATGCTATTTGTGGCTAGGTCTCATTATGATCATGAGAGAGTCGCCGGTAAGCCGGCTCTTTGTGTCTAGCCCTAGAGATTGTTTCTTGTTGCTTGTTCCTCTTTGGGGTGCCCTGCCCCTCCTTATATAAGTTAGAGGGGCGGGTTACATGCGGAGTCCTAGTAGGACTAGGACTAGTCTATCTTTTCTTACAAGTTGAATACAAGTCCGGGTCTTGCTTCCTCGTAAAGGAAATATTCATCATCCCTTTCTCCTTAAGCCAGCCCACCAGAGTATAAGCCAGCCTGTTGGGCCTTGGGTCTTGTCGTCCGTCTGATCCGCCCGCCGGGTCTACAGTGAGTCACAATGTCTAGGCGGGTTACCTGTGAATCGCCATGTTCGGGCGGATCACCAGTGAGTCGCCAAGCTCCAGCCAGGTCTCTGGTGAGTCGCCAAGTCTGGCCGGGTCATACCGCGGGGTATATCCCCGACACATATCGTGCTTTCGCTTCAAATACAATGACCGTAAGTGTCGTCAACAAAATACGGAGCACGCATCAAATGCAAAGTCCGTCACTGTCATCAACAAAATATGGAGACGTATCGTGAGCTAGATATCGTTGTACTATTGTATATGCTTATTTTCTTAGTGGTCGATTGCGTGTGTGGTGTGGTGGGCACATCATTTCTAGTTGTGGTGGGTCAACATGAAGACTCATGGGTCGGTTCCATCCTGCGCCACATATAGGTTGGACCAAGACGTGTTATACGAAGACCCATGTGGAGGACTCGGCGTACAACACGAAGCTACCAGAGTCGCGGAGGACTCTATCCCCACTGGTGATAAGCCGACTATATATGATTTGTAACCCTAGGCCCTTAGTATGTTATACAAGCTTGGGGGCTAGTTCGTCGATAGTATACACACACGCACAATGCCTCGTATTCACGTGTACTTTGTACACACCCCTATCACTAATATACAGTACCAGGAGTAGGCTCTTTCTTCAACTGCAAGGGTCCGATCCGAACTAGGGTAAAACTTTGCCTCGTATTACCATCCAGCCTAACAGCCAGGGATATCCTACCGAATGATATGATGAAATCATATCTGCCAACTACTAAGAGAGAGGTGTGTCGGGGGGGGCAATGTGTGCGAGAGAGGCCTAAAGATAATGTGCGTGCGGGAGACACGTAGGCACATATATGTGCGTATAGAGGGCTAGTAGAGACCGTGCATGTGTATATATGCATGTGAGAGAAATAGTGTTTTCCAACTGAGATTAGTGAAAAGAGTGGTACATAGTAGTCAGAAAGAGAGAGAGAGAGAGAAACAGAGAGAGCATGTGCGTGAGACACCCCGACACCCTGAGAGAGATTGTGAGCATGTGTGAAAGAGAAATGCCGATGCATATAAAGTGTGTGCACTTATGCGTTAGATAGAGAGATATATAACGCGTTTGTGAGAACGGGGCGAGGCATAGTGCATCTACGTGTAAAAGGCGGTTCTACGCATTAAATTAAAATATAAATGGCATTATTATTTTTGGATGAGATCATGAATTTTGCAAATTGCGTATGGACGAAAATCGGTCTATCAGACACCCATACTCTATTGAATTCTAGAATGTGCATGTGTTTATTTCATATTATCGATCCATAGAGTGAGAGCGGTTTGAAATACAGGCAATGGATGCTTTTGCAATTCATATATAAACATTAATTAGTGCACTCCATGTTGTTAGTGTGAAGCACTTTATACATTTGTCACTTGCATGGATACATTCCAAATTGCTAGCTACGAAATAGAATACATGTCGAATTCAACATAAAGGGGGTTTCGAAGATTCGAATTCATAGGAAGTGCATTCATCTATTTGAACCCAAGATAATGGCATTTGTAAATCAGATGTAAAGGGGGCATCAATCTTTGTTGTGAGTTTGAACATGCTATATATTCATACGCATATCTAACTTTTTTTTGCAACCAAGGAGATTATATCTGGAACCATGCATGAACTGAGGTAAGTTGCATATTTTTTCATATATACTCGTGTACAATGTATATTCAAATGTACCCCCTCCATTCCAAAATAATCGTAGCTTTAGGATTTTCAAGAGTAAAGATTTGTGAAGTTTGACAAATCCTGAAAGTTCAATTCAAGAGAACCGAAAACGTTAATGATTCTGCTCCCAAATATTGAACGAAGCGCCAAATAGGCCTCTGGTCACCCGAAACCGCGCGAGACTAATGTTTTGGTGGCAGGAAATTACTGTCCTGACTCTGGCCCGTGTAGCCTATCGGCCCGATGTCCAAAGGTCTAAACCGGGGTAGGTTTGTAACTTCACCAAGACGCCAGTCTCAACCGCCTCCGAGAAGCATTCATACGCCGTGGGCGCCTACCCATGCGCTCGGCCGAAATCTATCCCGCCCACATTTGGGACACCTGACATGACTGTCCTACCCCCAACCCGCAATATGTCCGAAATTTTAGATGGGGGCAAAGTTTGTAACTTTCCCCAAATTTCAAACAAGCGCGTCTCAAACCGAAACATTGTTCCCCCTTAGTTCCCCGCCTCCCTCCGTTTCCCCATTCATACTCCGTGGGCGCGAAAACGCCCTCTCCACCAGCCGCGAAACCCCAGCCTCCTCCGTCCTCCACCCCATAGCGGCCAATCCACCGCCGCCCTCCTCCATCACGCCGGAGCCGGTACCCCGACGTCGTCGTCCAACGCAACCGCAACCGCAACGCCCTCAAGGACTTAGCAGCTGAAGCCGAGGCAGAGCTGCCTCCACGACGCCGACGCCGACGTGCGCCGTACCAGAACCACTCCGACCACGCCGTCCTGCGCCTCACTGCTGCGGCTCCACTGTCGCAACCGTCCACCGCACCGGAGCTGTTCCCGCTACGCCGTCGTTCGCCGCCTCGGATCTGCTTCCCCGCCGCCGACAGACGGCCACCGCACCACACTCAACAACTTGGCCATGGGTTCGTCCAAGGCTGCACCGTCCTCCACAACTTCTGGTTTCCGGCGAACAACAAGAAGATCGTCGGAAAAACAGAAGGAGGACACAACACTGCCAGCAGAAAGAGGTACTCCTCTTCCCTTATTCGTGCAAATCTTACGTCTCCGCTCACACCATATTCATCCCACGAAAGAAACTAGTTGAGCGCTTCTTACTGCATCTTCTTCGTGATACTAAATGCACAAGGTTTCCTCCCTTTTACTATTTCACCTTTGCTAGAGGTCAGTAGCCCGCCTGGATTTCAATTCAGGATCAGTCGAACCGCAATTAAAAGAAGCAGCACCCGCTTAGGCGCGCGGAGCACCTAGTCCGCCTGTTCCCCGGGGAAGCGGCGCATCGGTGTCTATCATAGGGGTGTGGGGCGCAGGAGCTGCTTGCGCCCGATCTGGAGGTCGGCGGGGCTTGAATGGATGGCCGGGGGGCGGTGCCAAGCACGGCGGTGCGGTGAGGTCGAGGGGAGGGCGCAGGCAGGGGAGGAATACTGGGCCGGTGGTCGCTGGCGTTTCGAGGAAGATCGTCAACACTGACTGGCTGGAGGTAGATGAAGGCGATCTGCCCGTTCTTTGTACATCGGACGGTGCAGAAAAAATGGACTGACCTATTTGCTTTCAGTCGACTGTTATTTTCATAGAATCCTGTAGTAATTTAGTGTGCCATGCATGTTGTAGAGCTATCATATGTCTCCCGTCATTTATTTCTCACCGACCTGCTATCTGCTACCTTTACACTGTACTAATTGTGCACACACTTCACCCATACTCACACTATTGTTTTTTATGCATGGGTATTTCAGACTCTGACGCAGTGTTGATGAATGCAGAAAAGAAAAGACAGAAGTCGCTCCAGTGTAATTCGAAGATAAGCACTAAGCGTTTCAGCGCTCTAATGGGTGCAGTGTCAGCAGTTGGAGACAGTAAACGTAGCTCTGCAGTTGATGATCTCAATTGCCACACACAACCATCCCAGGTGCTTGCTTTAACTTCGCGCTGTCAAATGTGGTTGCATGTTGCATATGGTGTCTAGCTTGTATTGCTTCCAATTTGGTTAAATTGCATCTGCTTACTTTACACATTATACCTTTGATAATGACATGCCTTCCTGTTTTTGATACATACTACATATGTCTATTAACCATGTTCGTACATCAAACTAATGCTCTTTTGTATCCCTCGTCAATCACTTATGATGAGACAGTCACCCGAGTGGGTTACTGTGAGACGCCCTACTCGTTTAAAGAGTGCAGTGTCATCCTCCCCACATGATTCTCAAGAAACAGCAAGGCTAAATGAAGATAGTCAACGTAGCTCTCTAGTTGATCACCGCAATTCCCCCACACCACCATCGCAGGTGCTTGCTCTTACTTGGCAGTGTGATATGTGGTTGCATGTTGCATATGGTGTCTACCTTGTAATGCTTCTAATTAGGGTAAATTGCATCTGCTTAGTTAACACATTATACCTGTGAATATGACATGCCTTCCTGTTTTTGGTACATACTACGTCTTTCTATTAACCATGTTCTTACATCAAACTACTTTTCTTGTGTATCCCTCATCAATGCTCCTAATTTGTTAAATTGCATCTCCTTAGCTTACACATTATACATGTGAATATGACACGCCTTCCTGTTTTTGGTACATACTACATCTGCCTATCACACCATGTTCTTACATCAAACTACTGTTCTTGTGTATCCTGCGTCTATCGCTTATGATGAGACAGTCACGCGCGTGGGTTAATATGAGACGCAATACTCTTATAAAGAATGCAATTTCATCCTCTCCACATGATTCTCAAGAAACAGCAAGCCTAAATGAAGATATTGAACGTAGCTCTGTACCTGAAGACCGCACTTCCCCTACACCACCATCACAGGTGCTTGCTCTAACTTCGCAGTGTGATATGTGGTTGCATGTTGCATACGGTGTCTAGCTTGTAATGCTTCTAATTAGGGTAAATTGCATCTGCTTAGTTTACACACTATACCTGTGAATATGACATGCCTTCCTATTTTTGGTACACACTACATCTATGTGTTAACCTTGTTCTTACATGAAACTACCTCTCTTCTGTATCCTGCATCAATCACTTACGATGAGTCACCTTTATTCGTTGCATATTGCATATTATTTCTAGCCTGTTGCCATGTATTGCTTCTAATTTGGTCAAATACATTTGTTAGGGCACCCTTTTAATTTGGCAGAGTGATATTGGTTTCATCTTTCATATGGTTTCTAGCTTGCATCGATTCTAACAAGTTCAAGCACCTTGTGCTTAGTTTACACTTTATACATCATACATGTCAATATGTCACGCCGTCCTGTTTTTCATACATATTCCATCCTCCTATCATGCGGCTGCCTTACATGAAAGTAGTGTTCGTCAGTATCATGCATCAATGAGTTCTGAAGAGCAAATTTTATTCCTTTTTCTTGTGGGTTTGACTTGACAAGGCAAAATCAAGAAAGAGGAAGGAAAAGAGTAAGGAAGGCGATGATGGTGGTCCTCTGCAGCAACGTAAACGGAGCATCTGTACCGATTCTCCTTGTACTGATAGTGCATTACAAGGTCCAAGTCTCCGCTCCCCTACTCCACCATCCAAGGTGCTTGCTCTAACTTGGCAGTGTGATATCTGGTTGCATGTTGCATATGGTGTCTAGCTCGTATTGCTCCTAATTAGTGTAAACTGCATCTGCTTAGCTTACACATGATACATGTGAATATGACACGCTTTCCTGTTTTTGGTACATACTATATCTGTCTATCACACCATGTTCTTACATGAAACTACTCTTCTTGTGTATCCTGCATCAGTCACTTATGATGGGACACCTTTAAGTTGGCAGTGTGATATTGGTTTGCGTCTTGAATATGATTTCTAGCATGTATTGCTTCTAGTTTGATGAACGCCACCTATGACGAGACAGTTTTAACTTGGCAGAGTGATATTGATTGCACCTTCCATATGGTGTCTTGCAGTGTTTCTAATTTGTTGAAGTGCCTTCTGCTTAGTTACCACATCATAGGTGTGAATATGTCAAGCCGTCCATTTTTTCGTACATATTCCATCCTCGTATCATGACTTTGCCTTTCATCAGAGTAGTGTTCGTCAGTATCATGCATGAATGAGTTCTGAAGAGCGAATGATATTCCTTTTTCTTGTCGGTATGACCTCACAATGCAAAATCAATAAAGCTGAAGGAAATTGGCAAGGCATTGGATGATGGTGGTCCTTCCGAGCAACTGAAACGGAGGTTCTCTACAGATTCTACTCCGCCATCCTCCCAACAAGATTCGCAAGACAACGCAAGGCTAGACAGTCAACGTAGCTGTGTAGATGATGAGCACATCTCCCCTACTCCACCATCACAGGTGCTTGCTCTAACTTGGCACTATTATATGTGGTTGCATGTTGCGTATGATGTCTAGCTTGTATTGCTTCTAACTTTGTTGAATTGCATCTGCTTACTTTACACATAATGCCTGTGAATATGACATGTGTTCCTGTTTCTACATCAGACTACTATTCTTGCATATCCCGCATCAGTCACTTATGATAAGGCACCTTTAAGTCGCCACTGTGATATTGGTTGTGTCTTGCATATGATTTCTAGCATGTACTGCTTCTAATTTGTTGAAACGCCATACAGTTTGAACTTGGCAGAGTGATATTGGTTGCATCTTTCATATGGTGTCTAGCTTGCAGTGCTTCTAATTTGTTGAAATGCCTTCTGCTTAGTTACCACATCATAGGTGTGAATATGTCACACCATCCTGTTTTTCATACATATTCCATCCTCGCATCATGTGTTTGCCTTTCATCCGAGTAGTGTTCGTCAGTATCATGCATGAATGAGTTCTGAAGAGCGAATTTTATTCCTTTTTCTTATCGGTTTGACTTCACAATGCAAAATCATTACAGCTGAAGGAAATTAGTCCGGCAGTGGATGATGGTGGTCCTTCGGAGCAACTCAAACAGGGGGTCTCTACAGATTCTACTCCGCCATCCTCCCAACAAGATTCGCAAGACAACACAAGGCTGGACAGTCAACGTAGCTGTGTAGATGATGAGCACATCTCCCCTACTCCACCATCACAGGTGCTTGCTCTAACTTGACACTATTATATGTGGTTGCATGTTGCGTATGATGTCTAGCTTGTATTGCTTCTAACTTGAATTGCATCTGCTTACTTTACACATAATGCCTGTGAATATGACACGTGTTCCTGTTTCTAGAACATACGTGTACATGATGAGCACATCTCCCCTACTCCACCATCACAGGTGCTTGCTCTTACTTGGAACTGTTATACGTGGTTGCGTTTTCCGTATGATGTCTAGTTTGTATTGCTTCTGATTATGTTGAATTGCATCTGCGTAGCTTACAACTTATACCTGCAACGATCACTTACCCATAAGACACATTTAACTTGGGACTGTGATGTAGGTTGCATCTTGCATTGTCTTCTAGCTTGTACTGCTTCTAATTTCTTGAAATGGCACTTACGACGAGACACTTTTTACCTGATAGAGTGATATTGGTTGCATGTTCATATGGTGCCTAGCTTTCATTTCTTCTAATTTTGTTGAAATGCCTTCCGCTTACTGTTTTTTCATACATATTCCATCCTCCTATCGTACGTGTGAATATGAAACGCTGTCTTTTTTTGTATATATTCCATCCTCCTATCCTGCGCTTGCCTTACATCAAAGTAGTGTTCGTCTGTATCATGCATCAACCAGTTATGCAGAGCTAATTTTATTCATCTTCTTGTGGTTTTGACTTCATAAGGCAATATCAGAAAATAGGAAGGAAAAGAGTAAGTTAGGGGATGTTGGTGGTCCTCCGCACCGACGCAAACAGAGACTCTCTAGATTTGCCACTGCTACTGCTAATGAAGTTGAAGTCCCAAGTCTACATGATGAGTTCATCTCCCGTACTCCACCATCGCAGGTGCTTGCTCTAAGTTGACAGTGTGATAATTGGTTTCATGTTGCATATGTTGTCTAGCCTGTATTTCTTCTATTTTGATTAAATTGCACCTGCTGAGTTTATACGTTATACATGTGCATATGACATGGCTTTCTGTGTCTAGAATACACTGCATCTATCTATCATACCATGTTCTTACATCAAAGTACTGCTGTTGTGTATCCCGCATCAGTCACTCATGATTGGACGCTTTTAACATGGCAGTTTGATAGTGGTTGCATCTTGCATTGATTTCTACGTTGTACTGCTTCTAATTTTTCGAATTGCCACTTATGACAAGACACTTTTAACTTGGCAGAGTAATATTGGTTGCATCTTTCATATGGTGTCTAGCTTGCATTACTTCTATTTTCTTGAAAATCCTTCTGCTTAGTTTGCACATCGTAGCTGTGAATATGTCATGTCGTCCTGTTTTTCTTACATATTCCATCCTCATACGGTTGTCTTACATCAAAGTATTGCTTGTCTGTATCATGCATCAATGAGTTCTGAAGAGTGATTTTATTCTTTTGTGTTGTGGGTACAGCTTGACATGGCAAAGTCAAAAAAGAGCAAGGAAAATAATATAGTAGGGAGTGCTGTTACTCGTCGGGTGAAACGGAAAAGGTTCTGCCGTCGAGATTCTGCTGGTACTTATAGTGCAGTAGAAGGTCCAAGTCCACCGGCTAAATCTACAAACACAGTATCACCTGCTCCACCAGCTGCAGCATCCGCTTCAACTGTACCAGCATCTCAACCAGTTACTCGTTCGTTTGCTCCGGAACTGGCCAGTTCCCAAGCTGCCTTCACACCTAACACTACTTCCGAAGCACTGCTGACACAACAGGACTTGGCAAGATCAGATGAACCTCATGAGCATCAACACCAAGACGGTACCTGACCGAGTCAAGTTGCAGTTGCATGCTCCTTTATATGTACTCTCACAGTTTGATGTACACTAACACTTTCCATATTCGTTGTTGAACTAGCACCACGGCGCAAGCGGAAACAGACATCAGGGATAATGCTTGACAGATTAACAAAATCTAAAGGAGGAAGAATGGAGATCCATTTTGAGGCAGGTTTAAAAAGGCCACGTGATGCTACAGAGTCAGCCAAGTTAGTATCAGAGGCAGCCGTTGCCGTTAGGTGTCATGCACGTATCCTCCCAACGTGGATCCAGTACAGGAATGAGAAAGACAATACCCAGTTTAACACCTTCCTTGACCATTTATCCGTAAGTAATGTTATTCATCGCAATTAGTAATATTGTCTTGCTCTGTCCCATACTTTCTAGCTTCCTCCTAATAAGACTCACATTCTTTTTTCAACAGATGAGGTTCAAGTTGGATCCGAAAGATGATGCAACTAAACAAGCATGCACTCATGTTTTTCAGTCTGCTCTGCGACAGTATCGGTACCACCTTAGAAAATCTCACTTTGAAGGCAAGGCTAACAATGAAATCGCCCAAACATCTCCAGTGGAATATATTACAGATGAAGACTGGACAGCCCTCGTTAAACACTGGTCTGATCCAAAGTATCAGGTAGGCTATATGTATTTGATCAGACCACATATTGAACTTGTATTTATGTATGTGCCTTACAAGTGTATCTTCTTCTAGGCTAACTGTTTGAAGAACAAAACCAACCGTTCTAAAGTGAAATTCCAACAGACAACAGGATCTCGTAGCTATATTGCACACTGCGAGGCTCTTGTAAATAGCTGCTACTTCCTTCTTTTTTTGTGCCATATTATCGTATCTATATTGACTTGTTCCAAATACAGAGGAAAGCCCGTGCGGACCAAAAAGAACCTGAACCGAATGCAGTGCAAATCTTCAAGGATTGCCACACCAGCAAGATGAAGGGCATGAGCACACCAGTTCAAGCCGCTGTTGTAAGTCCTTACTCCTCCTGCCTTGAACTGATTGGTACTGTGATGTGTTCATTTAACTACTTGGTTTGCAGCCAATGTCAGTTACTCTGTTCACTTTTATTCACAGTTGTCTTAACGTATCATTTCACCTTACATGGTTTAAAAGAGATGAAGGATATTCTTTTGGTCTTGATCTGTAATCTAGTTGTTATGTTCACGTGCGCACACAATGATAAAATAGCCTGTTTGTTTTATATCTGTTTGCCCATGATATGAATGATGTCATACTATGTTCATCCTACTTTAAACCATGTCTCTTTATCCTTAGATGTCAACGAATGTGAGGAAATAGACAATACAGTAGGCATGCTACATGGACATATGTTCCGAAAGTGATTTTATTATGTAGTTGGCACTACAATACATGCTAATGTATTACAGTAGTTCACCAAAATAAGTTATGTATAAACGTTTAACCTACTTTGTTTGTTTTTGTCTCATTAGTAACTTATCTGGTACACTAATCTACAAGTTCAAACTTTCAGGAAGCTATGGAACAAATGATTGAACAGCCACAACCACCTGAAGGTGACGAGGCTACTACAGGCACAATGTCACCTCTTGCTGCAGTGCGTCAGTATCTCTCCACTAACAGTGCAAAAAGCACCTTCCTGCGTAATTCTGGGTTGGTTGTCAAGGTAACCTCGTCCAAATCGCCTACTGAACAAAATCTTCCTGCTAGACAGAGTGATATATCTGTGCTCCAGACACAAGTCCAATCCCTAATGGACGTTGTTTCGGAAACAAGAATAGTGGTTGAGAAATGTCGTCAAGATATGAATGGTTTTGAAACCAGACTATCAGACATTCGCTTCGTTGTTCAAGAGCAATGGCGGAAAAAAGGTGGAGATCGTGCTGCTCCATCAGATTCTACAGCCTGAAACATTAGCACTCAGGTCAAATGATCTGTGCTTCTATACATCTGATGGTGCTTTTATCTGGAAGGACTGTAAACTTTATGCCAACAGGCCTTTTGTTGTATGGTTGGAATTTATTTTGTTGTGATACAACATTTATGATGCTGCCTCAGGCTGCAGTAATTACGACGCTATTTTTGTATAGTGTAGGTTTATCTTAGTAATGTATTCGGCCGAAAGCTTCGTAGGAGCCCAACATGCCAACATTCGTCGGGCCCATTCCAATTGGGCTAAAAACGATTACGGGCCGAAATTGGCATGTAGCCCACTAAAAATATCTGGGCCTAAATCAGCATAAGCTTTCATATTTTTCTGGTAGGCCTGTGCCCATAGTGGGCCTTTAACAGGCCTAAACATAATTTGGGCCCTCAGTAAAAATAGGCCGTTTACAGGTGTAAATATCTCGAGCCCATAAAAAACATGGGCCTTTAATAGACCGAAAGTGAGATTGGGCCCTGATTGTGCCAAATAACCCACTGGACTTAGCAGGCCGAAATGGTGGCCCATTTACGATGCGGATCTTTGACAGGCCGAAATTCGGACGGGCCGTAAATGCGCCGACCTAATACACGCGCCTTTAACAGGCGGAACTTCGGTCGGGCTAGATTATCGTCATTTATATATGGGCCGTTAATGGGCCCGATATGACGTTGGGCCACATATGGCCCATGGTTTACGTCCGGCGTTAACAGGCCGAAAATGACAACAGGCCGAAAGTGGCCCAAAGCTATAGTGGGCCTCTAACAGGCTGAATGTCAGACATGGCCGAATATGACCCAAATCCTTCACGGTCGTTTATGGGCCAAAAGTTTTGATGGCCTGTAAAAGGGCAGAAATGAAGCCGGGCCTTTAACAGGCCGGAAATACACCGGGCCGTAATTCGGCCCAATTACTTAGCGGACTGTTAACGGGCCAGAAGTGACCATGGGCCGCGTTGATGACAAGTTTAGGACAGGCCGTTGACGGGCCGATTTGACAGAGAATGTTGGGCCTTTAGCTGGGCCGGCCCATTATGGTCTGCAGAATCTTGTGGGCCTTTAGCTGGGCCGGCCCATTGTGGTTCGCAAAATCTTGTGGGCCTTTAGCTGGGCCGGCCCATTATGGTCTGCAAAATCGTGTGGGCCTTTAGCTGGGCCGGCCCATTATGGTCCGCTAAATCTTATGGGCCTTTGGTTGGGCCAGCCCATTTAAACTTTGTGGGCCACTTTTGGGCCGGTCCACATGTCAACATATCGTAGGCCCATCTCGACCATTGGATGAGTGACACCTGTGCCAACGCAGAGCTGACGCGTGGATCCGTCAGCCAATGAGAATTTTACACGTGGAAAATCGGCATTGGTCGTGGCTGTTAACGGGTTATCGGTTCCAAAATCCGACCCGATAGCTTAACGGCGTTCCGTTACGGTGGATGCCATGTGTCGGTCACCCTTGACGAAAGCACTTCTGTGACGCGCGATTTATCGTCATGGAAGTGGACACTTCCGTGATGATAATTTTGGCAATGTCATGGAACACTTCTACGACGGCACAGGTATGACTATCTTGATTCTGTCATAAATTTGTCATGGATGTACATGCATGACAGAAAACGCGACCTACTGTGACAAACACGTATCATCACGCAAGTGTATTTTTTTTGTAGTGTTAGTCCTCTAAGGATAATTTTTGACCGCTGTCTAGTGATCTACTCCTAGATAAAATTGTACTTCCTTGCCAAACTCAGGGCGGAGTATACAATAGGTCTGGTACACAGCATGGCATACTTTATAGAACCTATGGCTGAGGCATAGGGAATGACTTTCATTCTCTTTCTATTTTCTGCCGTGGTCGGGCTTTTGAGTCTTACTCAACTTCACCCTTGCAACACAGGCAAGAACTGTTTCTTTGACTGTTCCATTTTGAACTACTTCAAAAACTTGTCAAGGTATGTACTCATTGAAAAAACTTATCAAGCGTCTTGATCTATCTCTATAGATCTTGATGCTCAATACGTAAGCAGCTTCACTGAGGTCTTTCTTTGAAAAACTCCTTTCAAACACTCCTTTATGCTTTCCAGAAAATTCTACATCATTTCCGATTGACAATATGTCATTTACATATATTTATCAGAAAGGTTGTAGTGCTCCCACTCACTTTCTTGTAAATACAGACTTCTCCAAAAGTCTGTATAAAACCATATGCTTTGATCACACTATCAAAGCGTATATTCCAACTCCGAGAGGCTTGCACCAGTCCATAAATGGATTGCTGGAGTTTGCACACTTTGTTAGCACCTTTTGGATCTACAAAACCTTCTTGTTGTATCATATACAATTCTTCTTTAAGATATCCATTAAGGAATGTAGTTTTGACATCCATTTGCCAGAATTCATAAAATGTGGCAATTGCTAACATGATTCGGATAGACTTAAGCATCCTACGAGTGAGAAAATCTTATCGTAGTCAACACATTGAACTTGTCGAAAACCTTTTTCGACAATTCGAGCTTTGTAGATAGTAACAGTACTATCAGCGTCCGTCTTCCTCTCGAAGATCCATTTATTCTCAATGGCTTGCCGATCATCAGGCAAGTCAATCAAAGTCCATACTTTGTTCTCATACATGGATCCCATCTCAGATTTCATGGCCTTAAGCCATTTCGTGGAATCTGGGCTCATCATCGCTTCCTCATAGTTCGTAGGTTCGTCATGGTCAAGTAACATGACCTCCAGAACAGTATTACCGTACCACTCTGGTGCGGATCTTACTCTGGTTGACCTACGAGGTTTGGTACTAACTTGATCTGAAGTTACATGATCATCATCATTCGCTTCCTCACTAATTGGTGTAGGAGTCACAGGAACAGATTTCTGTGATGAACTACTTTCCAATAAGGGAGCAGGTATAGTTACCTCATCAAGTTCTACTTTCCTCCCACTCACTTCTTTTGAGAGAAACTCCTTCTCTAGAAAGGATCCATTCTTAGCAACGAATATCTTGCCTTCGGATCTGTGATAGAAGGTGTAACCAACAGTCTCCTTTGGGTATCCTATGAAGACATATTTCTCCTATTTGGGTTCGAGCTTATCAGGTTGAAGCTTTTTCACATAAGCATCGCAACCCCAAACTTGAAGAAACGACAACTTTGGTTTCTTGCCAAACCACAGTTCATATGGTGTCGTCTCAACGGATTTAGATGGTGCCCTATTTAACGTGAAGACAGCTGTCTCTAATGCATAACCCCAAAACGATAGTGGTAAATCGGTAAGAGACATCATAGATCGCACCATATCTAATAAAGTATGGTTATGGCGTTCGGACACACCATTACGCTGTGGTGTGCCAGGTGGCGTGAGTTGCGAAACTATTCCGCATTGTTTCAAATGAAGACAAAATCGTAACTCAAATATTCGTCTCCGCGATCAGATTGTAGAAACTTTATTTTCTTGTTACGATGATTTTCCACTTCACTGAAATTCTTTGAACTTTTCAAACGTTTCAGACTTATGTTTCATCAAGTAGATATACCCATATCTGCTCAAATCATATGTGAAGGTCAGAAAATAACGATACCCACCGCGAGCCCCAACACTCATCGGACCGTATACATCAGTATGTATTATTTCCAATAAGTTAGTTGCTCGCTCCATTGTTCCGGAGAACGGAGTCTTAGTCATCTTGCCCACGAGGCATGGTTCGCAAGCATCAAGTGATTCAAAAACCCATCAGTATGGAGTTTCTTCATGTGCTTTACACCAATATGACCTAAACGGCAGTGCCACAAATAAGTTGCACTATCATTATTAACTTTGTATCTTTTGGCATTGATATTATGAATATGTGTATCACTACGATCGAGATTCAATAAACCATGCACCTTGGGTGTATGACCACAGAAGTTTTATTCACGTAAACAGAATAACAATTATTCTTTGACTTAAATGAGTAACTGTATTGCAATAAACATGAACAAATCATATTAATGCTCAACGCAAACACCAAATAACATTTATTTAGGTTCAACACTAATCCTGAAAGTATAGGGAGTGTGCGATGATGATCATATCAATCTTGGAACCACTTCCAACACACATCGTCACTTCACCCTTAACTAGTCTATGTTCATTCCGCAACTCCCGTTTCGAGTTACTAATCTTAGCAACTGAACTAGTATCAAATACTGAGGGGTTGCTGTAAACACTAGTAAAGTACACATCAATAAGAAGTATATCAAATATACCTTTTGTTCACTTTGCCATCCTTCTTATCCACCAAATACTTGGGGAAGTTCCGCTTCCAGCGACCAGTCCCTTTGCAGTAGAAGCACTTAGTCTCAGGCTTAGGTCCAGACTTGGGCTTCTTCACTTGAGCAGCAACATGCTTGTCGTTCTTTTTGAAGTTCCCCTTCTTCCCTTTGCCCTTTTCTTGAAACTAGTGGTCTTTTCAACCATCAACACTTGATGCTTTTCTTGATTTCTACCTTCGTCGATTTCAGCATCACGAAGAGCTTGGGAATCGTTTCCGTTATCCCTTGCATATTATAGTTCATCACGAAGTTCTAGTAACTTGGTGATGGTGGCTAGAGAACTCTGTCAATCACTATCTTATCTGGAAGATTAACTCCCACTTGATTCAAGTGATTGTAGTACTCAGACATCCTGAGCACATGCTCACTAGCTGAGCTATTCTCCTCCATTTTGTAGGCAAAGTACTTGTCAAAGGTCTCATACCTTTCGACATGGGCATGAGTCTGAAATACTAATTTCAACTCTTGGAACATCTCATATACTCCGTGGCGTTTCAAAAACGTCTTTGAAGCCCCGATTCTAAGCCATAAAGCATGTCGGATTTTGGGTTCCGGCAAAACCCTCGAGGTTCGAACACTTGGGTGCGCACGAAGATCTCCCATACCTAATCACGCCCTTAGCCTCACTGCGATCTCAAAGCCTATCTCGACGAACCCGCAACACAAGAGACACGAGATTTATACTGGTTCGGGCCACCGTTGCGGTGTAATACCCTACTCCAGTGTGGTGTGGTGGATTGCCTCTTGGGCTGACGATGAACAGTACAAGGGAAGAACAGCCTCCTTAGGTGAGGTGTTCTTGTGCTTGGCGGACTTGTGTGGGCGAGGATGATCTAAATCCGTTGCCTCCTACTATGGTGGCTAGTCCTATTTATAGAGGCCCTTGTTGGGGATCGTAGCAGAAATTTAAAATTTTCTACGCATCACCAAGATCAATCTATGGAGTCATCTAGCAATGAGAGAGAGGAGTGCATCTACATACCCTTGTAGATCGCGAGCGGAAGCGTTCAAGTGAACGGGGTTGATGGAGTCGTACTCGTCGTGATCCAAATCACCAATGACCGAGTGACGAACGGACGGCACCTCCGCGTTCAAAACACGTACGGATGGGAAGACGTCTCCTCCTACTTGATCCAGCAAGGGGAAAGGAGAGGTTGATGGAGATCCAGCAGCACGACGGCGTGGTGGTGGAAGTAGCGGGGATCTCGGCAGGGCTTCGCCAAGCTCAAACGAGAGGGAGAGGTGTCACGGGAGGGAGAGGGAGGCACCAGGGGCTGTGGTGGTGCTGGCCTCCCTCCCCCTCCTATATATAGGCCTCCTGGGGGGGCGCCGGCCCTGGGAGATCAGATCTCCAAGGGGGGGCGGCCAAGGGGTGGCTTCCCCCCATGCCAAGTGGGGGGCGCCCCCACCCCTAGGGTTTCCAACACTAGGCGGAGGGGGAGGCCCAAGGGGGGCGCACCAGCCCACCAGGGGCTGATTCCCTCCCACTTCAGCCCATGGGGCCCTCCGGGATAGGTGGCCCCACCCGGTGGACCCCCGGGACCCTTCCGGTGGTCCCGGTACAATACCGATAACCCCCGAAACTTTCCCGGTGGCCGAAACTGGACTTCCTATATATAATTCTTCACCTCCGGACCATTCCGGAACTCCTCGTGACGTCCGGGATCTCATCCGGGACTCCGAACAACTTTCGGGTTACCGCATACTAATATCTCTACAACCCTAGCGTCACCGAACCTTAAGTGTGTAGACCCTACGGGTTCGGGAGGCATGCAGACATGACCGAGACGACTCTCCGGTCAATAACCAACAGCGGGATCTGGATACCCATGTTGGCTCCCACATGTTCCACGATGATCTCATCGGATGAACCACGATGTCGAGGATTCAATCAATCCCGTATACAATTCCCTTTGTCAATCGGTACATTACTTGCCCGAGATTCGATCGTCGGTATCCCAATACCTTGTTCAATCTCGTTACCGGCAAGTCACTTTACTCGTACCGTAATGCATGATCCCGTGACCAACCACTTGGTCACTTTGAGCTCATTATGATGATGCATTACCGAGTGGGCCCAGAGATACCTCTCCGTCATACGGAGTGACAAATCCCAGTCTCGATCCGTGTCAACCCAACAGACACTTTCAGAGATACCTGTAGTGTACCCTTATAGTCACCCAGTTATGTTGTGACGCTTGGTACACCCAAAGCACTCCTATGGCATCCGGGAGTTACACGATCTCATGGTCTAAGGAAAAGATACTTGACATTGGAAAAGCTCTAGCAAACGAACTACACGATCTTTTGTGCTATGCTTAGTATTGGGTCTTGTCCATCACATCATTCTCCTAATGATGTGATCCTATTATCAATGACATCCAATGTCCATAGTCAGGAAACCATGACTATCTGTTGATCAACGAGCTAGTCAACTAGAGGCTTACTATGGACATGTTGTGGTCTATTTATTCACACATGTATTACGATTTCCGGATAACACAATTATAGCATGAACAATAGACAATTATCATGAACAAAGAAATATAATAATAACCATTTTATTATTGCCTCTAGGGCATATTTCCAACAGTCTCCCACTTGCACTAGAGTCAATAATCTAGTTACATTGTGATGAATCGAACACCCATAGAGTTCTGGTGTTGATCATGTTTTGCTCTAGGGAGAGGTTTAGTCAACGGATCTGCTACATTCAGGTCCGTATGTACTTTACAAATATCTATGTCTCCATTTTGAACACTTTCACGAATGGAGTTGAAGCGACGCTTGATATGCCTGGTCTTCCTGTGAAACCTGGGCTCCTTGGCAAGGGCAATGGCTCCAGTGTTGTCACAGAAGAGATTCATCGGGCCCGACGCATTGGGAATCACCCCTAGGTCGGTAATGAACTCCTTCATCCAGATTGCTTCTTGTGCTGCCTCTGAGGCCGCCATATACTCCGCTTCACACGTAGATCCCGCCACAACGCTTTGCTTGCAACTGCACCAGCTGACCGCCCCACCATTCAAAATATACACGTATCCGGTTTGTGACTTAGAGTCATCCAGATCTATGTCGAAGCTAGCATCGACGTAACCCTTTATGACGAGCTCTTCGTCACCTCCATAAACGAGAAACATATCCTTAGTCCTTTTCAGGTACTTCAGGATGTTCTTGACCGCTGTCCAGTGTTCCATGCCGGGATTACTTTGGTACCTACCTACCAAACTTACGGCAAGGTTTACATCAGGTCTGGTACACAGCATGGCATACATAATAGACCCTATGGCCGAGGCATAGGGGACGACACTCATCTTTTCTCTATCTTCTGCCGTGGTCGGGCATTGAGCCGTGCTCAATTGCACACCTTGCAATACAGGCAAGAACCCCTTCTTGGACTGATCCATATTGAACTTCTTCAATATCTTGTCAAGGTACGTACTTTGTGAAAGACTAATGAGGCGTCTTGATCTATCACTATAGATCTTGATGCCTAATATATAAGCAGCTTCTACAAGGTCCTTCATTGAAAAACACTTATTCAAGTAGGCCTTTATACTTTCCAAGAATTCTATATCATTTCCCATCAATAGTATGTCATCCACATATAATATGAGAAATGCTACAGAGCTCCCACTCACTTTCTTGTAAACACAGGCTTCTCCATAAGTCTGTGTAAACCCAAACGCTTTGATCATCTCATCAAAGCGAATGTTCCAACTCCGAGATGCTTGCACCAGCCCATAGATTGAGCGCTGGAGCTTGCATACTTTGTCAGCATTCTTAGGATCGACAAAACCTTCCGGCTGCATCATATACAATTCTTCCTTTACCAAGCCGTTAAGGAATGCCGTTTTGACGTCCATTTGCCATATTTCATAATCATAGAATGCGGCAATTGCTAACATGATTCGGACGGACTTCAGCTTCGCTACGGGTGAGAAAGTCTCATCGTAGTCAACCCCTTGAACTTGTCAATAACCCTTAGCAACAAGTCGAGCCTTATAGATGGTCACATTACCATCCGCGTCTGTCTTCTTCTTAAAGATCCATTTATTTTCTATGGCTCGCCGATCATCGGGCAAGTCAGTCAAACTCCATACTTCGTTTTCATACATGGATCCTATCTCGGATTTCATGGCTTCTAGCCATTTGTCGGAATCTGGGCCCGCCATTGCTTCTTCATAGTTCGAAGGTTCACCGTTGTCTAACAACATGATTTCCAAGACAGGGTTGCCGTACCACTCTGGTGCGGAACGTGTCCTTGTGGACCTACGAAGTTCAGTAGTAACTTGATCTGAAGCTTCATGATCATCATCATTAACTTCCTCCCCAGTCGGTGCAGGCACCACAGGAACATCTTCCCGCGCTGCGCTACTTTCCAGTTCGGAAGGTGTGACTATCACCTCATCAAGTTCCACTTTCCTCCCACTCATTTCTTTCGAGAGAAACTCTTTCTCCAGAAAGGACCAGTTCTTGGCAACGAAGATCTTGCCTTCGGATCTGAGGTAGAAGGTATACCCAATGGTTTCCTTAGGGTGTCCTATGAAGACGCATTTCTCTGACTTGGGTTCGAGCTTTTCAGGTTGAAGTTTCTTGACATAAGCATCGCATCCCCAAACTTTTAGAAATGACAGCTTAGGTTTCTTCAAACCATAATTCATACGGTGTCGTCTCAACGGATTTCGACGGGGCCCTTATTTAAAGTGAATGCGGCAGTCTCTAAAGCATAGCCCCAAAATGAGAGCGGTAGATCGGTAAGAGACATCATAGATCGCACCATATCCAATAGAGTGCGATTATGACGTTCGGACACACCATTTCGCTGAGGTGTTCCAGGCGGCGTGAGTTGTGAAACTATTCCACATTTCCTTAAGTGTGTGCCAAATTCGTGACTCAAATATTCCCCTCCACGATCTGATCGTAAGAACTTTATTTTCCTGTCACGTTGATTCTCAACCTCACTCTGAAATTCCTTGAACTTTTCAAAGGTCTCAGACTTGTGTTTCATTAAGTAGACATACCCATATCTACTCAAGTCATCAGTGAGAGTGAGAACATAACGATAGCCACCGCGAGCCTCAACACTCATTGGACCGCACACATCGGTATGTATGATTTCCAATAAGTTGGTTGCTCGCTCCATTGTTCTGGAGAACGGAGTCTTGGTCATCTTACCCCTGAGGCATGGTTCGCACGTGTCAAATGATTCGTAATCAAGAGACTCCAAAAGTCCATCTGCATGGAGCTTCTTCATGCGCTTGACACCAATGTGACCAAGGCGGCAGTGCCACAAATATGTGGGACTATCGTTATCAACTTTACATCTTTTGGTATTCGCACTATGAATATGTGTAACATCACGTTCGAGATTCATTAAGAATAAACCATTGACCAGCGGGGCATGACCATAAAACATATCTCTCATATAAATAGAACAACCATTATTCTCGGATTTAAATGAGTAGCCATCTCGAATTAAACGAGATCCTGATACAATGTTCATGCTCAAAGCTGGCACTAAATAACAATTATTGAGGTTTAAAACTAATCCCGTAGGTAAATGTAGAGGTAGCGTGCCGACGGCGATCACATCGACCTTGGAACCATTCCCGACGCGCATCGTCACCTCGTTCTTCGCCAGTCTCCGCTTATCCCGCAGCTCCTGTTTTGAGTTACAAATATGAGCAACCGCACCGGTATCAAATACCCAGGAGCTACTACGAGTACTGGTAAGGTACACATCAATTACATGTATATCACATATACCTTTGGTGTTTCCGGCCTTCTTGTCCGCTAAGTATTTGGGGCAGTTCCGCTTCCAGTGACCACTTCCCTTGCAATAAAAGCACTCAGTCTCAGGCTTGGGTCCATTCTTTGGCTTCTTCCCGGTAACTCGCTTACCGGGCGCGGCAACTCCCTTGCCGTCTTTCTTGAAGTTTTTCTTACCCTTGCCTTTCTTGAACTTAGTGGTTTTATTCACCATCAACACTTGATGTTCCTTTTTGATCTCCACCTCCGCTGATTTCAGCATTGAATATACCTCAGGAATGGTCTTTTCCATCCCTTGCATATTGAAGTTCATCACAAAGCTCTTGTAGCTCGGTGGAAGCGACTGAAGGATTCTGTCAATGACCGCGTCATCCGGGAGATTAACTCCCAGCTGAGTCAAGCGGTTGTGTAACCCAGACATTCTGAGTATGTGCTCACTGACAGAACTGTTTTCCTCCATCTTACAACTGAAGAACTTGTCGGAGACTTCATATCTCTCGACCCGGGCAAGAGCTTGGAAAACCATTTTCAGCTCTTCGAACATCTCATATGCTCCGTGTTGCTCAAAACGCTTTTGGAGCCCCGGTTCTAAGCTGTAAAGCATGCCGCACTGAACGAGGGAGTAATCATCAGCACGCTGCTGCCAAGCGTTCATAACGTCATGGTTCTCTGGGATTGGTGCTTCACCTAGCGGTGCTTATAGGACATAATCTTTCTTGGCAGCTATGAGGATGATCCTCAGGTTCCGGACCCAGTCCGTATAGTTGCTGCCATCATCTTTCAGCTTGGTTTTCTCTAGGAACGCATTGAAGTTGAGGGCAACGTGGGCCATTTGATCTACAAGACATATTGTAAAGATTTTAGACTAAGTTCATGATAATTAAGTTCATCTAATCAAATTATTCAATGAACTCCCACTCAGATAGACATCCCTCTAGTCATCTAAGTGAAACATGATCCGAGTCAACTAGGCCGTGTCCGATCATCACGTGAGACGGACTAGTCAACATCAGTGAACATCTTCATGTTGACCGTATCTTCTATACGACTCATGCTCGACCTTTCGGTCTTCCGTGTTCCGAGGCCATGTCTGTACATGCTAGGCTCATCAAGTCAACCTAAGTGTATTGCGTGTGTTCCGAGGCCATGTCTGTACATGCTAGGCTCGTCAACACCCGTTGTATGCGAACGTTAGAATCTATCACACCCGATCATCATGTGGTGCTTCGAAACAACGAACCTTCGCAACGGTGCACAGTTAGGGGGAACACTTTCTTGAATTATTATAAGGGATCATCTTACTTACCACCGTCGATCTAAGCAAATAAGATGTAAAACATGATAAACATCACATGCAATCAAATAGTGACATGATATGGCCAATATCATTTTGCTTCTTTGATCTCCATCTTCGGGGCGCCATGATCATTTTCGTCACCGGCATGACACCATGATCTCCATCATCATGATCTCCATCATCGTGTCTTCATGAAGTTGTCACGCCAACGATTACTTCTACTTCTATGGCTAACGCGTTTAGCAATAAAGTAAAATAATTTACATGGCGTTATTCAATGACACGCAGGTCATACAAAAAATAAAGACAACTCCTATGGCTCCTGCCGGTTGTCATACTCACCGACATGCAAGTCGTGATTCCTATTACAAGAACATGATCAATCTCATACATCACATATATTTCATTCATCACATCCTTTTTGGCCATATCACATCACAAGGCATATGCTGCAAAAACAAGTTAGACGTCCTCTAATTGTTGTTGCAAGTTTTTACGTGGCTGCTATAGGTTTCTTAGCAAGAACGTTTCTTACCTATGCCAAAACCACAACGTGATATGCCAATTTCTATTTACCCTTCATAAGGACCCTTTTCATCGAATCCGTTCCGACTAAAGTGGGAGAGACAGACACCCGCTAGCCACCTTATGCAACTAGTGCATGTCAGTCGGTGGAACCTGTCTCACGTAAGCGTACGTGTAAGGTCGGTCCGGGCTGCTTCATCCCACGATGCCGCAGAAACAAGATAAGACCAGTAGTGGCAAGAAAATTGACAACATCTACGCCCACAACTGCTTTGTGTTCTACTCGTGCATAGAAACTACGCATAGACCTAGCTCATGATGCCACTGTTGGGGATCGTAGCAGAAATTTAAAATTTTCTACGCATCACCAAGATCAATCTATGGAGTCATCTAGCAACGAGAGAGAGGAGTGCATCTACATCTGTAGATCGCGAGCGGAAGCGTTCAAGTGAACGGGGTTGATGGAGTCGTACTCGTCGTGATCCAAATCACCGATGACCGAGTGCCGAACGGACGGCACCTCCGCGTTCAACACACGTACGGATGGGAAGACGTCTCCTCCTACTTGATCTAGCAAGGGGAAAGGAGAGGTTGATGGGGATCCAGCAGCACGAAGGCGTGGTGGTGGAAGTAGCGGGGATCTCGAGAGGGCTTCGCCAAGCTCAAACGAGAGGGAGAGGTGTCACGGGAGGGAGAGGGAGGCACCAGGGGCTGTGGTGGTGCTGGCCTCCCTCCCCCTCCTATATATAGGCCTCCTGGGGGGGCGCCGGCCCTGGGAGATCAGATCTCCAAGGGGGGGCGGCCAAGGGGTGGCTTCCCCCCATGCCAAGTGGGGGGCGCCCCCACCCCTAGGGTTTCCAACACTAGGCGGAGGGGGAGGCCCAAGGGGGGCGCACCAGCCCACCAGGGGCTGATTCCCTCCCACTTCAGCCCATGGGGCCCTCCGGGATAGGTGGCCCCACCCGGTGGACCCCCGGGACCCTTCCGGTGGTCCCGGTACAATACCGATAACCCCCGAAACTTTCCCGGTGGCCGAAACTGGACTTCCTATATATAATTCTTCACCTCCGGACCATTCCGGAACTCCTCGTGACGTCCGGGATCTCATCCGGGACTCCGAACAACTTTCGGGTTACCGCATACTAATATCTCTACAACCCTAGCGTCACCGAACCTTAAGTGTGTAGACCCTACGGGTTCGGGAGGCATGCAGACATGACCGAGACGACTCTCCGGTTAATAACCAACAGCGGGATCTGGATACCCATGTTGGCTCCCACATGTTCCACGATGATCTCATCGGATGAACCACGATGTCGAGGATTCAATCAATCCCGTATACAATTCCCTTTGTCAATCGGTACGTTACTTGCCCGAGATTCGATCGTCAGTATCCCAATACCTTGTTCAATCTCGTTACTGGCAAGTCACTTTACTCGTACCGTAATGCATGATCCCGTGACCAACCACTTGGTCACTTTGAGCTCATTATGATGATGCATTACCGAGTGGGCCCAGAGATACCTCTCCGTCATACGGAGTGACAAATCCCAGTCTCGATCCGTGTCAACCCAACAGACACTTTCAGAGATACCTGTAGTGTACCTTTATAGTCACCCAGTTACGTTGTGACGCTTGGTACACCCAAAGCACTCCTATGGCATCCGGGAGTTACACGATCTCATGGTCTAAGGAAAAGATACTTGACATTGGAAAAGCTCTAGCAAACGAACTACACGATCTTTTGTGCTATGCTTAGGATTGGGTCTTGTCCATCACATCATTCTCCTAATGATGTGATCCCATTATCAATGACATCCAATGTCCATAGTCAGGAAACCATGACTATCTGTTGATCAACGAGCTAGTCAACTAGAGGCTTACTATGGACATGTTGTGGTCTATTTATTCACACATGTATTACGATTTCCGGATAACACAATTATAGCATGAACAATAGACAATTATCATGAACAAAGAAATATAAATAACCATTTTATTATTGCCTCTAGGGCATATTATCAACAGCCCTGGTCCTCTCCCCAAATATTGAGCGGGAAGGGATGCCACAACGGCCAGTTTGAAGGGGGACAACTAGTACAAGCTATCCTGACTAAAGGTGGTCTTCGCCTGCCAAAGGCTCTGGTGGTGACGCTGTCTTGGGCTCCACGGTGACCTTCGCCCTGCCGTCCTGCTGGTCTTAGTCTCGTTGCACCGATATGGAAACCTTTGCTTGATGCCTCGGGACTCCTCGCCTGCGCTTGCCCCTGTAGCACCAAAGAGGAAACGAGGACACTGCGCACGCTGGCGCCCGCCTGGCTCCAGTCTTCACGGCTTGCATCAGTTGAACCTTGCGAGGTGTCCCTTGCCTTGATCTCTCCGCCCCTCGCGAGCCAGCCTGGTGAGGCCGCTCCTGAGGAGGTCTTGTGCCGTCCGCCTCGCGAGGCTTGGCCCCTCGCGAGGGTCTTGAGTGTTTGTTGGTGAAGATGGGTCGTACGGGGCCGCTGGTGGAGCTACGCCGTGGGCTGCAGGCAGGCAAGTCTGGGGACCCCCGTTCCCAGGACGCCGACAATAGCCCCCGGGCCCAAGGTGCGCTCGGACTTAGCTTCAAGGCGAAGCCAAAGCGCAAGTGCGGAGCGCCACGGGCCCAACACCTGTGGCCTTGGTCGACACGTGGTGATTGATTGGACATGGGCGTCTCCGCTTCCCCATGCTGCCTCGGCAACTGCCTGACTTGACGAGTCCCTACTGCATGCAGAGAAAACCATCATTACCTGTGATCGTGGGGATCGCCGGTTGGCCTTCTCTTGCTATAAATGAGGAGGGGGGCAAAGCCCCCGTTGCTCATCTCTTCTTGTTCCACTCGCTTCTCCTTCCTTCTTGCTCCATTGCTAGTGGTGACTCCCATGGTGCCTATTCGGAGGTTTTCGGCCGCCGAGAAGGGGAAAACCCCCCGCGACGAGCCCGGGCCACTTCCGCCAAAGAAGAGGCCGAGCCACCGCCGCGATATGGTCGTGTGGCCGGAGGTGACGAGGCCTTGGTACGAGCGACCTCCCCCCGGGTACCCGCTGCCTCTGTACGCCCAAGAGGAGGGCTCCGAAGAAGGAGGCGACGAGCGCCGCCGCCCGCGCCGAGGCCGTGGTTGCCGCGCCGCGGTGATGCACGCTGTCGCCCCAGGAGTCCACGCGCGGACTCCTTGCGCGAGCTCGTGATGTGGGCGGCGATGCCCCCGCGCACCTGGATCCGCTTCCCGCAGTTCTTCTCCACCGAGATGCTGCCGAGGGGCCCCTGGAGCTTTGGCTGCAGCACGCCGACTGCGACGCCCCGGCGACTGGAGCGGAAGTCGAGACCGTCTCCCCAGGCAAGATCTTCATGACCCGCGGCTGGGGCGAGGTTGCCCGGGTCTGCCGCGCGGAAGGCGCCCTCGCCATCCACTTCAGGTACGACGTCGCCTCTACGATGTTCTTCAAGGTCTTCGACGCGGAAGGCCGCCGCTTGGAATGCCGCCCCGTAGGGGGTCGTCGGGACGGTGCAGCGGCCAGCGCCGGGCGCGCCGTTGGCTCCTCCAGTGGCTCCTCCAGCAGCAGCGTCGGCGCTCGAGAGTCCAGCGACTCTCCCGAGCTCTACGAGACCCCGGAGATGAGCGACGACAGCTATGTGCCTCCGAGCTCTCGCCGGGCCCGGAGCAAGGCTGCGGTGTCCGGCCGTCGCTGTCGCTGATCTAGATGGGGTTGGCGCCGGCCTCCCGTGTCCCACTATTGACGATGGCGTCGGTTGCGCTGGCGCATGTAGATAGGGCTCCTAGGAACTCCCCTCTTTTGTTCCCTGCGAGGAATCGAAACGAACCCCGTGGGGGTGTGTAAAGGGCGTGTAACACCTTTTGTTGATATTATCCTTATTATGAAATTGTGCGGGTGCGTGTCCTATTTCAGCTCAGTCTCCCCTTTCTATCCTTGCGATGGCTTGGTGCTCTACGCTGACAGGTCCCGGTCCCCAGGCAGGCTGCAGCCGTCGCTGGTATGGCAGGTCGCGATGCCGTGGTCAAGGCCAGGAGGTGAGCGGCCCAAGATCCAGTAAGAGCTCCTGAGACGCGATGCTCAGGAGGTCCCCTTTAGCGCGCAAGCGGCCACCGGGAGGTAAGAAAGGGAGGCGACGTTGCCATGACAGGGCTGCAGCAAGTGAGAATCCTTTGTTGTGGCGATTGGTTGATCCGAGCGTGAAACTTATCTTGGTAGTCTGGAGTCGTTTCCTTGTGTTGCGCCAGACTCGTGCTTCGGCGGCCGTGGCGCAGCTAGGTTAGGCCCATGCGTGCTTCCCCCTCTTCTCCATGCTCTCCTTTGTGCTCTACGTCCTCAGGTCCCGGCCCTCAAGCGAGCTCAGCCGCCGCTGGTATGCCAGGTCGCGATGCCATGGTCAAGGCCGGGGGGTGAGGGCTGGAGAGCCAGTAAGAGCTCCTGAGTCACGATGCTCAGGAGCCCCCCTTTTAACGCACAAGTGAATCGCATGGGAGAAGAAGTAGGAGCCCGTGGTACCGCCCGATGTCGTCTCGGGAGGTTCCTGCAGGTCAGCACGAGGGAAAACACAGATTGCCACGATGATTGCCGGTCTGCCGTAGGTCGCCCTGCAAGAAGATGAAGGCACTGAGGGCCTGGTGAGGTGACATGCACGGGGCGTGCCGCGAGCCAGAGCTCGACCACTCAGATTTGTCGGCGCTACAGGGACGGACCCGAGCACAGGCGCCGTGCCAGAGTGTGTAGCTCCCGTGGTGGGTGACAATCAAGCAGGTGATAACCATAGACAGATTATGCATGGAAAGCGAATGGGATTAGGTAAACGCAAGAACGATACGTGCCGCTGGGCCGGACCCGAGCGGCTTGGGGATGATGCAGCCCGAGGGGCGCCCCAACAGAGTAAGCTAAAGATGTAAAGATATACATGCCGCAGGGATGGACCTACGCGGCCTGGGAATGATGCAGCCCGTGGGGCGCTCCCAGCTAAATAAACTTGGAAAATGTCACCTGGTTCTGCCGTTGAAGGAATGTTGGGGTAGCTGAAGACGCATAGTGAAGGGGTCGCTCCTCACGAGCCACCGGGACCCTGAGCCTCGGGAGGCTCTGGGGGTCTAGGCGGTTCCTTGACCGTCTCCATCTCCGCCAGGACTGTGTGATGCCTGGCCTCCTGAGCCGCCAGGATGCTCCGCAGGTTGCGCTAGAAGGCGGACGCCACGCTCGGCAGGCCAAAAGGCATGCGAACGTAGCTGTGAGGTGGGAACTCGCAGCGTCCCACGCGTGAAGGCCAGAAGAGCTCCTGAGACGCGGCCCTGTTGAGCCCTGGGATGTTGCCTGGATGGGGAGCCGCGCCAGGTGAGCGGCGGTCGCCGCGCATGGCTCTCGCATCCTGCAGTTCCTGAGTGGTCTTGGCAATGAACTCCTGAGCATCGGCCGCTCCTCGTCCGATGTCCTCCTGAGGGAAACGTGCTGCGAAGCACGCCTCCACGTGGTGCCCGAGCGCCTCCCTCGTGATATTGGCAAGGTCGGAGGCCCTCCAGAAGAGAGCCCCCGAACCCTGCCCGAGGAGGGCGCCGGGCGCGCCTTCCTATGCGAGGGAGGGAGGCGCCCCAGGCGCGGGCGCCGATCCTGACGTGGCTCCACTTGCGGTGCCGCTCTCCTGAGGCCCTGTGCGGAGTAGCTGCTTCTTCTTCTTGGGGGCGACCTCAGGAGGGTACTTTGCTGCATTGCTGTCGGGGTCTTCGATTAACGTTGCTTGGAAGGCATGCTCGAGGGAGCACACCGCATCTCTTTCTTCGCAGGGGACTGTGATGATTCCGCCGCTCCCTGGCATCTTGAGGACGTTGTAGCCGTGGTGTGTCACTGCCATGAACTTGGCCAGGGCCGGGTCCCCGAGGATGGCGTTGTACGACAGACGGATGTGGGCTACGTCAAAGTCGATGAGCTCGGTGCGGTAGTTGTCGCGCTGCTCGAAGGTGACAGGGAGGCGGACCTGCCCTATCGGGGTGGTGGAGCCGTCGGTTACTCCTGAGAAAGGCTTGGTAGGCTGAAGCTGATCGTATGGCACTTGGAGGCTGTCAAACGTCTCGACGGACAAGACATTAAGCCCTGCGCCGTCGTCGATGAGGGTCTTGGTGACTTGCACGTTGCTGATGACGGGTGAGCAAAGAATCGGGAGGGCGCCAGCAGTGGCCGCGCACTTGAGCTGATCTACCGAACTGAAGGTGATGGCGCACTTGGACCACCTAAGCGGGCGTGTGGCCTCGAGCGTGGGGAGGACTATGTTCACCTTGCGAGCAAACTGTTTGAAGATACGCTAAGAGGCTGGGGCCTGAGCTCCGCCCAAGATGCAGGCGATAGCACGCGGCTCCTGGAAGCCCCCAGCCCCCTCATCCTGATGGTGGTCATCGTTCCTTCTTGGTGGTGGCGGCAGCGGAGGAAGTCCAGCGTTGCCCTGGGTGCGGTCCTCGCGAGGCTGATCCCTCCAGGCGCCCTCACGAGGTTGGTCCTGCCAGCGGTCCTCGCGAGGCCGGTCGTGCCACTCCTGTCGAGGGCCACGATCGTCCCAGCGTCCTCCGCCACGTCCTCCTCCTCGGCCGTAGCCCCGGTCGTTGCGCTCGGGGCGTCGACCGAGGCGTCCGTCCCGAATGTCCCTGAGCTCTTGACAGTCATTAGTGTTGTGGCTGTGGACATTGTGGAAGGCGCAGAACGGACGACTGCTCTTGGACGACTCGGGAATGTCCCGGCCGCGCTTCATCTCCGGCTCCGCTGCAAGCACGACCACTCCCTTGCGCTTCACGTCCTTGGCCTTGGCCTTCTTCTCCTCAGGGTCGGCAGCCGGGAGCTCGAGGAGGGGAAGGCGCCCTTCCTCAGCTCTTGCGCACTTGGTTGCCAGGTCGAACAGCTCCAAGGTCGTGCACAGCTCCTCGTGGATGGCGAGCTCCTCCTTCATCTTGACATCGCGGACGCCATCAGAAAACGCGGAAATGATGGCCTCGTCCGTTACCTTGGGGATCTTGAGGCGAACGTTGTTGAAGCGCTAGATGTACTTCTGGAGGGTCTCTCCTGGCTGCTGCTTGATGCGGCGCAGGTCACCCGCGGCCGGAGGGCGGTCGCGAGTGCCCTGGAAGTTGGCGACGAAGCGGTCGCGATCTCGTTCCAGGAGGAGATCGATCCCGGGGGCAGGTTCAGGAGCCACGAGCGAGCGCCATCCTTGAGAGCCATGGGGAACCAGTTTGCCATGACTTTTTCGTCGCCGTTGGCCGCCTCGATGCTCAGCTCGTAGAGCTGCAGGAACTCTGCGGGGTCCGGGGTGCCGTCGTAGCGAGGAGGTAGGTCTAGCTTGAACTTGCCCGGCCACGCGACGCTACGCAGCTCAGGGGTGAAGGCGCGGCAGCCCGCGGTGGCCACGGGGACCCTTTGTTGATGTGGATCCTGCCCTTGGTGTCTTGTTGTAGTGGTGCTGGGAGCGCGGGAGCATTTTCTTGCGGACGAGGAACTTCTTGGCAGCTTCCCTCTTCTTGCACAGGTGCCCGGCGTGGTGGGTCACGCCGGGGGGCTGCACGCCTTGGCGCCAGGACGCCGTCTTGGTGCAGGGGCGGTGGAGGCGCCCCATGCGCCACGTCGCCCACAGCTGGCGGAGGGTGAGGCAGCGAGAGAGATGGCGCAGGGGAGCCCCCTGGGGCACTCATGAGCTCGGCGTGCGGTCCAGCCAGTCCTCGTAGAGGTCGTCGACGGGGCGGTAGCGCAGGAGCTCGCGTGCCATGAGCAGCGCGGCCTGCGCGTCCGTGGGAGCGCGATGAGCGTGAGACGACGAGCCGGCCGGGGTCAGCGACGGAGTGGCGGTGCGGCCGTCCCGCCGCACCGAGGGGTGCAGCGAGGACGCTTGCTGCTCGTTTCCCGCCGGGCCGGTGGCGGCGTTGGCGGCAGGCAACGGGGAACGATGGGGAGGCCCGCCGACAGGAGCGGTCTGAGCGACGTGGGCGGCGAGGGCGGCCCAACGCTCAGCGCGGGCTCGACGAGCGTCCGCCATGGATGCGACGAAGTGACAGGACGCGGATCAACGGAAGGAAAGCTTCGGCGCACCCCTACCTGGCGCGCCAAATGTCGGATTTCGGGTTCCGGCAAAACCCACGAGGTTCGAACACTGGGGTGCACACGAATATCTCCCCCTGCCTAATCAAGCCTAGCTCGACGAACCCGCAACACAAGAGACACAAGATTTATACTGGTTCGGGCAACCGTTGTGGTGTAATACCCTACTCCAGTGTGGTGTGGTGGATTGCCTCTTGGGCTGAGGATGAACAGTACAAGGGAAGAACAGCCTCCTGAGGTGAGGTGTTCTTGTGCTTGGCGGACTTGTGTGGGTGAGGATGATCTGAATCCGTTGCCTCCTACTGTGGTGGCTAGTCCTATTTATAGAGGCCCTGGTCCTCTCCCCAAATATTGAGCGGGAAGGGATGCCACAACGGACAGTTTGAAGGGGGACAACTAGTACAAGCTATCCTGACTAAAGGTGGTCTTCGCCTGCCAAAGGCTCTGGTGGTGACGCCGTCTTGGGCTCCACAGTGACCTTCGTCCTGCCGTCCTACTAGTCTTGGTCTCGTTGCACTGATATGAAAACTTTTGCCTGATGCCTCAGGACTCCTCGCCTGCGCTTGCCCCTTTAGCACCAAAGAGGAAACAAGGACACTGTGCGCGCTGGCGCCCGCCTGGCGCCAGCCTGGCTCCAGTCGTCATGGCTTTGCGTCAGTTGAACCTGGCGAGGTGTCCCTTGCCTTGATCTCTCCACCCCTCGCGAGCCAACCTGGTGAGGCCGCTACTGAGGAGGTCTTGTGTCGTCCGCCTCGCGAGGCTTGGCCCCTCGCGAGGGTCTTGAGTGTTTGTTGGTGAAGATGGGCCGTACGGGGCCGCTGGTGGAGCCACGCCGTGGGCCGTAGGCAGGCAAGTCTGGGGACCCCCGTTCCCCGGACGCCGACAAAGCATGGTGCACTAAACTATCAAGTAGTCATCATATCGAGCTTGCCAAACATTCATAACGTGTGCATCTGCTCCTGCAATCGGTCTGTCACCTAGCGGTGCATCAAGGACATAATTCTTCTGTGCAGCAATGAGGATAGTCCTCAGATCACGGATCCAATCCGCATCATTGCTACTAACATCTTTCAACTTAGTTTTCTGTTGGAACATATCAAAAATAAAACAGGGAAGCTAAACGCGAGCTATTGATCTACAACATAGATATGCTATACCAGGACTAAGTTCATGATAAATTAAAAGTTTAATTAATCATATTACTTAAGAACTCCCACTTAGATAGACATCCCTCTAATCATCTAAGTGATCACGTGATCCATATCAACTAAACCATGTCTGATCATCACGTGAGATGTAGTTTTCAATGGTAAACATCACTATGTTGATCATATCTACTATATGATTCATGCTCGACCTTTCGGTCTCCAGTGTTCCGAGGCCATATCTGCATATGCTAGGCTCGTCAAGTTTAACCCGAGTATTCTGCGTGTGCAAAACTGGCTTGCACCCGTTGTATGTGAACGTAGAGCTTATCACACCCGATCATCACGTGGTGTCTCAGCACGAAGAACTGTCGCAACAGTGCATACTCAGGGAGAACACTTATACCTTGAAATTTAGTGAGAGATCATCTTATAATGCTACCGTTGATCTAAGCAAAATAAGATGCATAAAGGATAAACATCACATGCAATCAATATAAGTGATATGATATGGCCATCATCATCTTGTGCCTTTGATCTCCATCTCCAAAGCACCGTCATGATCACCATCGTCACCGGCGCGACACCTTGATCTCCATCGTAGCATCGTTGTCCTCTCGCCAACTATTGTTTCTACGACTATCGCTACCGCTTAGTGATAAAGTAAAGCAATTACATGGCAATTGCATTTCATACAATAAAGCGACAACCATATGGCTCCTGCCAGTTGTCGCTAACTCCGTTACAAAACATGATCATCACATACAATAAAATTTAGCATCATGTCTTGACCATATAACATCACAACATGCCCTGCAAAAATTAGTTAGACATCCTCTACTTTGTTGTTGCAAGTTTTACATGGCTGCTACAGGCTGAGCAAGAACCGTTCTTACCTAAGCATCAAGACCACAACGATATTTCGTCAAGTATGTGCTGTTTTAACCTTCAACAAGGACCGGGCGTAGCCACACTCAATTCAACTAAAGTTGGAGAAACTGACACCCGCCAGCTACCTGTGTGCGAAGCACGTCGGTAGAACCAGTCTCGCGTAAGCGTACGCGTAATGTCGGTCCGGGCAGCTTCATCCAACAATACCACCGAATCAAAGTATGACATGCTGGTAAGCAGCATGACTAGTATTGCCCACAACTCACTTGTGTTCTACTCGTGCATATAACATCTACGCATAAACCTGGCTCAGATGCCACTGCTGGGGAACATAGTAATTTCAAAAAAATTCCTACGCACACGCAAGATCATGGTGATGCATAGCAACGAGAGGGAGAGTGTTGTCCATGTACCCTCTTAGACCGAAATTGGAAGCATTATGACAACGCGGTTGATGTAGTTGTACGTCTTCACGATCGACCGATCCTAGTACCGAACGTAGGGCACCTCCGCGATCTGCACACGTTCAGCTCGGTGACGTCCCACGAACTCACAATCCAGTAGAGCTTCGAGGGAGAGCTTCGTCAGCACGACGGCGTGATGACGGTGATGATGAAGCTACCTACGCAGGGCTTCGCCTAAGCACTACGACGATATGACCAAGGTGGATTATGGTGGAGGGGGCACCGCACACGGCTAAAAGATCAATGATCAACTTGTGTGTCTATAGGGTGCCCTCTTCCCCCGTATATAAAGGAGTGGAGGAGGGGGAGGGCTGGCCCTCTACTATGGCATGCCCTGGGGAGTCCTACTCCCACCGGGAGTAGGATTCCCCCCTTTCCAAGTAGTAGGAGTAGGAGAGAAGGAAGGGGAAGAGAGAAGAGAAGGAAGGAGGGGGCGCAGCCCCTCCCCCTAGTCCAATCCGGACTAGGCCTTGGGGGGCGCGCGGCCTGCCCTAAGCAGCCCCTCTCTCTCTCCCCTAAAGCCCAATAAGGCCCATATACTCCCCGGCGAATTCCCGTAACTCTCCGGTACTCCGATAAAAACCCGAACCACTCAGAACCTTTCCGATGTCCGAATATAGCCTTCCAATATATCGATGTTTACGTCTCAAACATTTCGAGACTCCTCGTCATGTCCCTGATCTCATCCAGGACTCTGAACAACCTTCGGTACATCAAAACACATAAACTCATAATATCGATCGTCACCAAACGTTAAGCGTGCGGACCCTACGGGTTTGAGAACTATGTAGACATGACCGAGACCCATCTCCAGTCAATAACCAACAGCGGAACTTGGATGCTCATATTGGCTCCTACATATTCTACGAAGATCTTTATCGGTCAAACCGCATAACAATATACGTTGTTCCTTTTGTCATCGGTATGTTACTTGCCCGAGATTTGATCGTCGGTATCTCAATACCTAGTTCAATCTCGTTACTGGCAAGTCTCTTTACTCGTTCTGTAATGCATCATCCTGCAACTAACTCATTAGTTACATTGCTTGCAAGGCTTATAGTGATGTGCATTACCGAGAGGGCCCAGAGATACCTCTCCGACAATCGGAGTGACAAATCCTAATCTTGATCTATGCCAACTCAACAAGTACCATCGGAGACACCTGTAGAGCACCTTTATAATCATCCAGTTATGTTGTGACGTTTGGTAGCACACAAAGTGTTCCTCCGGTATTCGGGAGTTGCATAATCTCATAGCCATAGGAACATGAATAAGTCATGAAGAAAGCAATAGCAATATACTAAACAATCAAATGCTAAGCTAACGGAATTGGTCAAGTCAATCACATCATTCTCTAATGATGTGATCCCGTTAATCAAATGACAACTCATGTCTATGGCTAGGAAACTTAACCATCTTTGATTCAACGAGCTAGTCAAGTAGAGGCATACTAGTGACACTATGTTTGTCTATGTATCCACACATGTACTAAGTTTCCGGTTAATACAATTCTAGCATGAATAATAAACATTTATCATGATATAAGGAAACATAAATAACAACTTTATTATTGCCTCTAGGGCATATTTCCTTCACCGGGAACCGCATGACAGTCGATCGTGGCAAAGATATCACATTCCAACTCACTCGAAGACTTGTAGCATAATTCACTCGGCGATCTCAGAGACCAGAATCGATCAAGGCAACTGATGCAGGGTTAAAATTCCAGTATGCTTTCAAGATTTTGATGAAATGCCTCTAAAGCATTGAATCGAGTCGGTACCAACTTCAACCCTTCTTCACTCGGTCCTCAATCCATTCGGGGGCTAATGAGGATGACATGTACTTAGGGTAGGGTCTTAGGCCTGACCTAGACACCCTACCCAAGGACACTGCCCTAAAGTCAGAGACATACAAAGTACAACAGGAAATACCGAGTGAAACCACCCTGAAGTGCAATCCACTCGACGGAAGATTCCACTCGGATATCCCAATTCCACTCGACCATACAAATACCCACTCGGAGTACAGAAGGCCTAAAGTCACCCCAGGATGGCAACGGTCAGGCAATCACTTCGTCGTCATAAAGATCATTTACTACGGGCGTTACCAGTAACATTCAAGTTATAACTCACATTGAACCCTTGTGTAACTAAGGGCTGCGAGGGACCTGGCGCACTCTATATAAGCCACCCCTCCCCTCTGGCACAAGGGTTCACACCCCCTGTAACTTCAACACATATCCAGTCGGCAAGGCTCAGCGACACCGAGACGTAGGGCTTTTACCTCCTCCGAGAGGGGCCTGAACTCGTAAACTTGTGTGTACAACCTCGCTGTAGCTAGGACACTGCCTCCTGCTACGTACCCCCTACTCTTACTGTCAGACTCGTTCCCACAACACTGGGCGACCAAGGATCAGATTGTACGGCAGGGGGAGGTCGACCACATTAGTTCGCTAATTCAACTCTCCCCTGAATGTCACCGGCAATGTGATCTTCCCTTTAGGACAACTCCTGCCGGGGTTAACTCCTTGAAACATGCCGGTAACGTCAAGCTCTTCCTTTGCTATCTGAAGTTTGCTGGTAACCTTTGGAGAAATCAGATTCAACCCGGCCCCGCCGTCAACCAACATCTTCGTGACTTTGAGGTTGCGGATTGTTGGTGAGACCAACAACGGCAAGCACCCTACCCCGGTGGTACGGTCAGGGTGGTCCTCTCCATCAAAGATGATGGGCGTCACGACCACTTGAGTGGCTTCCGAGAATCTGCCGCTGGCTCCACATTGACTTCACGCGCCCATTGTTTAAGTTGGTGGTGAGAGGAGTGCAAAGATGCACCCCCGTCAATGCATAGGGCGTCAGTGGCTTTCTGGAACTCCTGCTCACTGGTTTCCTTTTCATCTCCTCCATCACTCTCATCATTGCAATTATCTTTCTCACGGCCCCTGGCGGGTTTTCCTTGATTCTGAGGAGCTTTTCCGGGACGGCCTGCTCCGCCGCCTCGGCCCTTCCCCCAGTGCCATTCCATCCCTTTTCCTTATCACGCATCTCATATTCAGCCCTCTGCTTCTTGGCGAGCTGCTCGACCTGATGACACTCCTGGAGATCGTGGCCCTTAGTCCGATGGATCTTGCAGTATGGCCCATCACCTTTCCCAGCCTTCTCGGTGATCGCGGCCTCCCGGAAATCAGTGCACGTGGCAACTTCCTTGCCGGACGCCTCTGGCTTGGCCTTCTTGCCGGTACTAGGTGTGCCCGATCCTTCAACGGTCATCACTGCCTTATCCTTGCGCCTTTTGTTGTGTTTCTTGTTCTTCTTCTTCTGACTGGTGGCCTCGTCATCATCTTTCGAGTCGATGTCAACGCCATCCCCTTCTCCGGGGAGCCGTCTCCCCTCCTCTATCCCGGCACACTTGTCCACTAGAGTGTAAAGCCCCTTCACAGTTTTGGGCAATCGAACGTTCATCTTGGAACGTATTCGACAATTGCGCACGTTGGACTGGAACGCAACTATCACAGCTACCGGGTGGATGTGTGGAATGTTCCTGTGTACTCGGGTGAACCTTTGCATGTACTTCCGCAGGGTCTCTCCTTCTTTCTGTGGAAGGAGCTGCAAGTCGCTGGACCGCCCAGGTTCTTGATGGCCGCCCGTGAAGGCGCCAATGAACTCATGGCACATGTCAACCCAGGACGAAATAGAGTTCTCCGGCAGGTGCATCAGCCAAGACCTCACATTCGGCTTGAGCGCCAAAGGGAAGTATTTGGCCAACACCTTCTCATCTCTTCGCCCGACAGCTTGAACAGCGATGGTGTAGATGCTCAAGAACTCTGCCGGGTTCTGTCTTCCGTCATATTTCTCTGGTATCTTTGGCTTGAACGTGCGAGCGGATGGCCAACAAACTTGCCGCAGCTTGCGGGTGAAGGTAGGGGACCCAACCTCGAAAGGCAGGTAACCGCCTTCGGCGAGTGCGGGCTCGTCGATGTCCGGGCCATCGCGCCTATCGGTATGGCGGTGGGTGTCGCGGTGTCGCTCGGCTTCTGATGGTGCCGGCAGTGGTTGCGCCATGCTCTCGTCGTCGTGAGCCGGCGGACATGATGGCGTGGTGACGATGTGGTGGCGCTTGGGGACCGGTGGCTCCGTTTGATGCATTGGCTGGTTCAGCTCGCTCCGGGGGTGATGCATGCCATGCGATTGCGCCCGCGGCGGGAATGACCGGAGGGTTGCGATTCGCCCCAGAGCAAGCGCCGTGGCTACGACTGTGCTCTTCGGCTGGGCGGAGAGGAGCAGACGGAATAACCTCTCCACCCGTTCCTCCCGGAGCGTGATCGCTGGGATGTTGTTGGTGTTGTCCTTCTCCGGTGCCTCCTGCTCCTGCTTCGGCCGCATGGGAGATGGTAACGACGCCGCCTACGCCGACCGCGTCCCCCGCAGCGTCCACATCCTCATGCGTCCCCGTAGCCCCCATGATGTCGGTTGTCGCGTGCGGTGGGGCCTTCGAGGTGGACGGGTGAGCTGTGGCACCGGGCTTTTTCTTGGGCACCATGGGCGATGGAGCCATTGATGAAGAAAATGATGATGAAGATGACGCGCTATGTATGCTCTCGGGTTCGTGCAAGCGCTTCCCCCTACCTGGCGCGCCAAAGATGTCATGGGAAAACCATGGACACCTATGAAGCCATGAGCCCCTTGTGGTTCGGCGGGAGGGATGAGCACGTTGCACAAAGAGCGGAGAAGCATAGCGCAACACGACAGAGATCACACAGGCAGTTTTACCCAGGTTCGGGCTGCCGCGAGGCGTAAAATCCTACTCCTGCTTTGGTGGATTGATGGTGGATTGTGGTGGAAATGCAGTGCTCTTGCCCGGCAGGGTTACCTCGGGGCGAGAACAGCTATGTGCGTACGAGTGTACAAGGGTCCGAATCCTTTCTATGGTTGCCATGGGCCTCCTTTTATAGATCAAGGGGTCACCACAGTGGCAAATCAGTCAGTGTGTACTGATTAGATAGCAAACAATGCTATCATACCTAACCCTGCAGGCGGAACAGAGCGAATTAAATGCGCCGCTTAGTGTCACATCACGGTGTGCCCGGCAAGCCTTGCCGGGCTTGTTTTGCCAGCTCTGCGCCTGCTAGCTTGACACGTCTCTGGACGGGTGTCATTTGGAGATGGTTTCTGTAGGAAATGGCTGCCATGTGGCAAGAACAACCACTTAGTCACTTGGGGGCTTGACACCGCACCGAACGATGACTTGCGTCGCTGTGAGGTGGTGCGGTGGAGCCTCGGCGGGGTGGTTCTACCTTCGTTGAGCCCGGCAGGCCTGCCGGGGCTGTCTGGGGACTTGTCTTTGGGGCAATGATACGCCTCCAACGTATCTATAATTTTTGATTGTTCCATGTTGTTATATTATCAATCTTGGATGTTCTATAATCATTTTATAGTCATTTTATATCATTTTTTGGTACTAACCTATTGACATAGTGCCAAGTGCAAGTTGCTGTTTTCTGCATGTTTTTTATATCGCAGGAAATCAATATCAGACGGAGTCCAAATGCAACGAAACGTCACGGAGATTTTTTATGGACCAGAAGGAACATAATGGGCCCTGGCTATGCCTGGGGGGTGCCCTGAGGGAGGCACAACCCACCAGGGCACGCCAGGAGGCCCAGGCGCACCCTGGTGGGTTGTGCCCACCTCGGGTGCCCCCGGACCGCCTCTTTGCTCTATAAATACCCCAATATTCCCAAAACCCTAGGGGAGTCGACGAAATATTCATCCAGCCGCCGCAGAGTCCAGAACCACCAGATCCAATCTAGACACCATCTCGGATGGGGTTCACCACCTCCATTGGTGCCTCTCCGTTGATGTGTGAGTAGTTCTGTGTAGACCTTCGGGTCCGTAGTTAGTAGCTAGATGGCTTTCTCTCTCTCGCTAAATTCTCAATACAATGGTCTCTTGGAGATCCATATGATGTAACTCTTTTGTGGTGTGTTTGTTGGGATCTGATGAACTTTGAGTTTATGATCAGTTATATCGTTTTATATCCATGTAAGTTATTTGATTTTCTTTGATCTCTTATAGCCTCGTATTTCTTCTCTGATATTTGGGTTTTGTTTGGCCAACTTGATCTACTTATCTTGCAATGGGAAGAGGTGCTTTGTAGTGGGTTCGATCTTACGCTGCTTGATCCCAGTGACAGAAGGGGAAACGACACGTATGTATCGTTGCTACTAAGGATAAAACGATGGGGTCTATCTCTACATAGGTAGATCTTGTCTACACCATGTCATCGTTCTTATTGCATTACTCCGTTTTTCCATGAACTTAATACACTAGATGCATGCATGCTGGATAGCGATCGATGTGTGGAGTAATAGTAGTAGATGCAGGCAGGAGTCGGTCTACTACTCTTGGATGTGATGCCTATATACTGATCATTGCCTGGATATCGTCATGATTATTCGAAGTTCTATCAATTGCCCAACAGTAATTTGTTTACCCACCGTTTGCTATTTTTATCGAGAGAAGCCACTAGTGAAACCTACGGGCCCCGGGTCTTCTTTATCATATATCTGCCTTTGCGATCTACTTTTCTCTTGCATTTATTTTCAGATCTATTAAACCAAAAATACAAAAATACCTTGCTGTGTTTTATTTCTATTTATTTTATTTGGCATTCGATCTATCAATCTACTACAATTTATCTCACGTCCTTTTGCCTCCCTTGAGGCGCCGTACCCCGGAAGGGATTTACAACCCCTTTAACACGTCGGGTTGCGAGGATTTGTTATCTATGTGCAGGGGTTGTTTACGTTGTCTTGCTTGGTTCTCCTACTGGTTCGATAACCTTGGTTTCATATCTGAGGGAAATACCTACCGCCGCTGTGCTCCATCATCCCTTCCTCTTTGGGGAAATACCGACGTAGCTTCAAGCGACATCAAAAGGAATTTCTGGCGCCGTTGCCGGGGAGGATCTTCAACATATACCAGGTTCCTAATCACAAATCTCATCTCCTTGCAATTTACATTATTTTCCATTTGCCTCTCATTTTCCTCTCCCCCACTTCACAAAATTTTGCTGTTTTATTCGCCTCTCTTTTTCCGTTTTCCGTTTTCTTGCCGGGTCTGTTTTTGAGTGCAATCTTGTTGTATAGTCATCATGACTCAAGAGAACACCAAGTTATGTGATTTCTCAAATACCAACAACAATGATTTTGTTGGCACTCCGATTGCTCCTCCCGCCACTAGTGCGGAGTCTTGTGATATTAATACTGCTTTGCTGAATCTTGTTATGAAAGATCAATTTTCCGGTACTCCTAATGAGGATGCCACGTCCCATCTTAATACCTTCGTGGAATTATGGGATATGCAAAAGAAAAAAGATGTGGACAATGATGTTGTGAAGATGAAATTATTTCCGTTTTCTTTGCGTGATTCTGCAAAAATTTGGTTCTCTTCTTTGCCTCGCAATAGTATTGATTCTTGGAATAACTGCAAAGATGCTTTTATCACTAAGTATTTTCCTCCCACAAAAATTATTTCCCTTAGAACCCAGATTATGAATTTCAAGCAACCTGAACATGAGCATGTTGCACAATCTTGAGAAAGGATGAAAATGATGCTAAGGAATTGCCCAACTCATGGGTTAAATCTTTGGATGATCATACAAAAACTTTATGCAGAATTGAATTTTGTTTCTCGTAATCTTTTAGATTCCGCTGCGGGTGGTACTTTTATGGAAACTAGAGCATAAAAGCGCGCATTGCTGTGCCCGTATATTTTATTGGAATAGTAGGAAAAGATTCAATTATATGAGAAAATTTGGACATCACACAATAAGAGAAAGAAAAGGAGCATTTTGTAAAGTACATCAATATACCTGTTTTGAGGGAATAGTACATCAATATATACTTATGGTGGGGTATACGGGTTTTAAAATTGACATGGGTGACACTGCCATCTAAATTAGAATTGGAATGTCATAGTACAAAAAAGTTTGTCTGGCATTCATTTGGTAAGACATTCAAGTAAGTGGTGGAGCATGTCTCGATGGCACGCGTTATCATCCGTAGCCTTGACATCTTAGATGCTGCACAAAGGAAGCAAATGAATAAAGAATGATGCAATGAAACTATATGTAGCCAAATACTCCTATCCACTTATAACCGGACGGTGACAGAACTCGGGAACGCAACAGCCGGCCACCTTCTGCACCATTAAGAAACAACAAATTAATCAGGAAAACACAGGCTGCAGCGCCACATACTTTTGTTTTTTTGGAGAACAGCGCTACAGATCAGCCGGCCCAATCGCTCCACGAATAACTCACCTCGCGGCCGAACAGCCTGGTTCATGAGAAAGTGCCTAGAAAAACCTGTGGAGCAGCGGCCCTTTTCACGTGTTGGTTTGTCAACTTGTGCAAGCGGATGAGGCGGACGAGGCCCAGAGAATGCTCCGGGACGATAGAATCATCTGATGCGTTCGTGTGCCTAATCGGACGGCTTAGGACCCAAAATCGTTGTGAGGAGGCATAGCTAGCTCAGTTTTACTGTTTAGTAATTACTTTGAGTGAAGCCACCAAATTGCTTGATAATATCATGGCAAATTATTCACAATGGCATACCAAAAGAGCTCCTACTAGTAAAAAAGTTAATTCGGTTGAAGAAATTTCTTCTTTGAGTGAAAAAGTCGATGCTCTTATGAAATTGGTTGCTAGTAAAAGTGCTCCTATTGATTTTAATGATATGCCTTTGTCTACTTTTATTGAGCAAAATAGTGATGCCACAGATGTGAATTTTATTTCCCGAAATAATTTCAGTAACAACGCTTATAGAGGTAATTTTAATCCTAGGCCTTTTCCTAGTAATTCCTCTAATAATTATGGTAATTCCTATGGAAATCAATCTCATAATAATAATAGGAAGACCTCTGATCTTGAGAATAATATTAAAGAATTTATCAATATGCAAAAGGTTTTCAACACTTCCATAGAAGAAAAGTTGAATAAGATTGATGATTTGTCTAGAAGTGTTGATAGAATTGCTCATGATGTGGAAAATCTCAAGATGAGAATTTTTCTGCCTAAGGTTGATGAATCAATTAAAGCTCTTTATGTTTCTATGGATGAAAGTAAGAAAAGAACCACTATGCTTAGGGCTAAAAGAGAATTTTTAGAAAAATCGTTCTCTAGTGATTACTTTCATAAAAGTGATGAAGATCTTAAAATGATTGGTGTTTCTTCTATTGATTCCTTGTTTAGTAAAGTTAAGATGATGAAAAGGGGACTAGAGAAGAGTCAACTTTAGGTAGAAGGCGTCCCAATATTTTGGAGGGTGAAAATCTTGTTGATAAAATTGATAAAAGTGGGTTTGGAGAGGTCAAGACTTTAACTATGATGTGCCCACTCTTTTGGACTACAAAGACTTTAATTATGATAGTTGCTCTTTGATTGATTGTATTTCTTTGTTGCAATCCATGATAAATTCACCCCATGCTTATGAACAAAATAAAGCTTTTACTAAACATATTGTTGATGCTATGATGAAAGCTTTTGAAGAAAAATTGGAATTAGAAGTTTCAATTCCTAGAAAATTGCATGATGAATGGGAACCTACTATCAAAGTCAAGATTAAAAATTATGAGTGTTTTGCTTTGTGTGATTTGGGTGCTAGTGTTTCCACAATTCCGAAATCTTTATGTGATGTGCTTGGTCTTACTAATCTTGAAGAATGTTCTCTAAATTTGCACTTGGCGGATTCTACTATTAAAAAGCCTATGGGAAGAATTAATGAAGTTCTTATTCTTGCAAATAGGAATTATGTGACCATAGATTTTATTGTTCTTGATATTGATTGCAATCCGTCTTGTCCAATTATTCTTGGTAGACCGTTTTTACGCACTATCGGTGTCGTGATTGATATGAAAGAAGGCAATATTAAGTTCCAATTTCCTGTGAGGAAGGGTATGGAACACTTTCCTATAACAAGAATTAAGCCACCTTATGAATCAATCATGAGGGCATCTTATGTATCTCGAACCAAAGATGACAAAACTTAGATCTTTGCTTTATGCCTAGCTAAGGGCGCAAAACTATAGCGCTTGTTGGGAGGCAACCCAATGAATAAAATTTATTTTTGCTTTTTGCTTTCTGTTCTTGTGTGTTTTCACAATTATGCTACTAGTATGATTGTGTTTTTGGTGGTTTAATTAGTGTTTGTGCCAAGTAAAGCCTATAGGATCTTCTTGGGTGATAGTTGTTTGATCTTGCTGAAAAACAAGAACTTGTGCAGTCACGAAAACAATTGTTAAAAATCACCTGAACGTGACAAAATGCCAATTATTTTTGCAGAAGATTAATATAATAATTACCCTGGTCGTCCTATTTTTCAGAATTTTTGGAGTTACAGAAGTATTCGAAATAGTCAGATTGCTACAGACTGTTCTGTTTTGACAGATTCTGTTTTCTTTGTGTTGTGTGCTTATTTTGATGGCTCTATGGTTTTCTTTGATGATTTTTTGCCATAGAAAAGTTGGAATACAGTAGATATAATAAAAAACAAAATATGAATTGGTTTGATACAGTACTTATAGTAGTGGTTTGCTTTCTTATACTAACGGGTCTCATGAAGGTTTTGTTGAGTTTTGTGTGATTGAAGTTTTCAAGTTTTGGGTTATCTTACGATAGATGAAGGAAGGATAAAAGAGCCTAAGCTTGGGGATGCCCCGGCATCCCAAGCTATTATCCAAAAATGAGCAACCAACTAAGCTTGGGGATGCCCCCAAGTGGCATCCCCTCTTTCTTCTAACGACCATCGGTATTTTACTCGAAGCTATATTTTTATTCGTCACATGATATGTGTTTTGCTTGGAGCGTCTTGTATGATATGAGTCTTTGCTTGTTTTATTTTGTGTTTTAAGTCATCAATCCTTGCTGGACACACTTATTTGAGAGAGCCAAAATTATGTCATAACTTGTTAGAATTGCTCTCTATGCTTCACTTAAATTTCTTGTGAGCTATGGACTTGCTCTAGTACTTCACTTATATCTTTTTGAGCACGATGTGCTTAGTATTTTTGAAGAAATGTTGTCTTGCTTCACTTAGATTTATTTGAGAGTTAGTAAAATTTTCAAGAAATTTTGTCGAGGATATACCCCGCGGTATGACCCGGCCGGAGATATAACCCGGCTGGGACTTGGTGTTTCATTGGTAAACCGCCCGAAGAGTGGCGACTCACTGATGACCTAGCTGGGCCTGGTGACTCATTGGTGACCCGGCAGGTATTTCAGATGGATGACAAGGCCCAAGGCCCAGAAGGCCGGCTCATGTTATGGTGGGTCGGCTTAAGAGGAAAGGCGTGAGGAATATTTCCCTTACAAAGAATCAAGACCCGGACTTGTATCTGGCTTGTATTAGAAGATAGACTAGTTCTAATCCTATTGGGACTCTACATGTAACCCGCCCCTCTAACTTATATAAGGAGGGGCAGGGCACCCCAAGAGGGGGGAGATAATCTCTAAGGCTAGATACAACAAAGGGGAGCCGGCTTATAAAGCAACTCCCTCATGAGTGCAATGAGACCTAGGCACAAACAGCATGTAGGGCTATTATCGGATGATGTTTCCCGGGGCCCGAAGCTGTCTAGACCCTTGTCTTGTGTGTTAATCCGCCTCACGTCTCTCATCCCGATCAACCCCTCTCAAGCTACCACATAGATGTGTTGGCCTCGTGACTAAGTCCTGACACTAAGGACATCTGCCGTGACAAATCCATGACAAATTCTCTCTTGCTTCACTTAAATTATTTTGAGAGAAAGAAAGAGAAATTATGCTCTTGATCTTCACTTATATTTGTTTGAGCTTATGAAAAGCAACACATGAAAATTAGTCCCAAAGTGATAGATATCCAAGAAGGATATAATAAAAACTTTCATGAAGATCATTGGACAAAATAAACTTAGTTCTTAGTAATAGTTTTGAGATATGATGATGTGATATGTGAGTTGTGTTGATGAGTAATTATGCTTTAGTAAGAATATTGGTGTTAAGGTTTGTGATTCCTTATGCAAGCACGAAAGTCAATAGTCATGCAATGAAATTATATCCTACTTGTGGTGCATTATTCGGTGTTAATTATGCTTAATGCTTGCTTATGAGATTATTCGTTTCTTGGTTGGTCGCTTCTCCATCTTTTACTAGCCTTCATTTTGCACCAAGTATGATCTCTACTTGTGCATCCAAAATCCTTTAAACCAGTTTTGCCACATGAGTCCACTATATCTACCTATATGCGGTATTCTTTTGCCGTTCTAAGCAAATTTGCATGTGCCATCTCTAATTTTCAAAATAAACTTCTCTTTTGTGTGTTTGTTTCGCTCGCGGAGCGGTGAGGGGTGGCTAATATTTTCCATGCCGGATGTGTTATTCTCACGATGCGTGTTTATTCACTTGTCATTGCACGAGAGTAAGGCAAATGTTTTAGGGATGCCCAGTCCCGAAATGCAAAAATGAATTTACTTTATGTTGTCAAATAATAAATTCCTTGGAAAGTGTTGGTATGGAGGGCACCCGTGGATACGACTAGCCATGGAAAGTGAAAGTATGGTGGGAAAAGGAATAAACTTTATTTTTTGTTTGGGAACCGCCTATGATATATCTAGCATGGAAAGTGTTGGGAACTCTAAGTCGTTTTCGTTGGTGGGATGGATACACCTCCCAAAAAAAATTTATCTCTAATTTTTTCGCTTTGAGCTCTGGCACCTCTACAAATCCCTACTTTCCTCTGCGAAGGGCCTTTCTTTTACTTTATGCAATTTTTATTTTGAATTTGAGTCTCCATCTTCTCTTATAAAAGCACCAACTAGGAGGCAATATGATCGTACTTAAGTAATGGGTGTAGCTAATATTTGAGTGTGTTTCATGAATGGATCAATGGTTGAGCATGATGGGCTAGGGATAACTTATTTTAGCATTGATATTTTGAAAGACATGGTTGCTTGTTGATATGCTTGAGTATCTAAATTATGATGTGAAAACCAGACTATTGCTTTGAATCACATAAAAGTCCAATTGTCCATGCTATAAAGAAAAGAATATGATATGACATGTTAGGCATCATTCCACATCAAAAATTCTGTTTTTATCACTTACCTACTCGGGGACGAGTAGGAGTTAAGCTTGGGGATGTTGATACGTCTCCAACGTATCTATAATTTTTATTGTTCCATGCTGTTATATTATCAATCTTGGATGTTTTATAATTATTTTATCGTCATTTTATATCATTTTTTGGTACTAACCAATTGACATAGTGCCAAGTGCCAGTTGATGTTTTCTGCATGTTTTTTACATAGCAGGAAATCAATATCAGACGGAGTCCAAATGCAACGAAACTTCACGGAGATTTTTTATGGACCAGAAGGAACGTAATGGGCCCTGGCTGCGCTTGGGAGGTGCCCCGAGGGAGGCACAACCAACCAGGGCGCGCCAGGAGGCCCAGGCGCGCCCTGGTGGGTTGTGCCCACATCAGGTGCCCCCGGGATCGCCTCTTTGCTCTACAAATACCCCAATATTCCCAAAACCCTAGGGGAGTCGACGAAATATTCATCCAGCCGCCGCAGAGTCCAAAACCACCAGATCCAATCTAGACACCATCTCGGATGGGGTTCACCACCTTCAGTGGTGCCTCTCCGACGATGCGTGAGTAGTTTTTTGTAGACCTTCCGGTCCGTAGTTAGTAGCTAGATGGCTTTCTCTCTCTCTCTCGCTGAATTCTCAATACAATGGTCTCTTGGAGATCCATATGATGTAACTCTTTTGCGGTGTGGTTGTTGGGATCTGATGAACTTTGAGTTTATGATCGGTTATATCTTTTTATATCCATGAAAGTTATTTGAGTTTCTTTGATCTCTTATATGCATGATCTCTTATAGCCTCGTATTTCTTCTTCGATATTTGGGTTTTGTTTGGCCAACTTGATCTATTTATCTTGCAATGGGAAGAGGTGCTTTGTAGTGGGTTCGATCTTACGGTGCTTGATCCCAGTGATAGAAGGGGAAACGACACGTATGTATCGTTGCTACTAAGGATAAAACGATGGGGTCTATCTCTACATAGGTAGGTCTTGTCTACATCATGTCATCGTTCTTATTGCATTACTCCGTTTTTCCATGAACTTAATACACTAGATGCAGGTCGATGTGTGGAGTAATAGTAGTAGATGCAGGCAAGAGTCGGTCTACTAATATTGGACGTGATGCCTATATAATTATCATTGCCTGGATATCATCATGATTATTCGAAGTTCTATCAATTGCCCAACAATAATTTGTTTACCCACCGTTTGCTATTTTTCTCGAGAAAAGCCACTAGTGAAACCTACGGCCCCCGGGTCTTCTTTCTCATATATTTGCCTTTGCGATCTACTTTTCTCTTGATTTATTTTTAGATCTATTAAACCAAAAATACAAAAATACCTTGCTGCGTTTTATTTATATTTATTTTATTTAGCGTTCGATCTATCAATCTACTACAATTTATCTCACGTCCTTTTGCCTATCTTGAGGCGTCGTACCCCCGAAGGGATTGACAACCCCTTTAACACGTTGGGTTGCGAGGATTTGTTATCCGTGTGCAGAGGTTGTTTACGTTGTGTTGCTTGGTTCTCCTACTCGTTCGATAACCTTGGTTTCAGATCTGAGGGAAATACCTATCGTTGCTATGTTGCATCATCCCTTCCTCTTTGGGGAAATACCGATGTAACTTCAAGCGACATCAGGCAACCTCGGCCTCACCACGCTCGCCTGCCCGGCAAGGGAGGTTTTTCCCTTAGCGATATCTTGCTTCCTTTGGCTTGACCTGGCCTTCTTGATTTGCACTCTGATTCCTCAAAGAGCTGATTTCTTGTGCTTGGTCTGGTCTTGGTTGTAGCAATCTTGATCTTGGGCCTGTGCACAGTCTGGGCAACAGACCCAGGGTTTGTTGCACCAACACGGTGTGTTTGTCGAGATCCGATGAATTGCAGATTTATTATGAGATTATCTATGAATATTATTTGAGTCTCTTCTGAATTCTTATATGCATGATTTGATATCTTTGTACTTCTCTTCGGATTATTGTTTTGGTTTGGCAAACTAGATTGGTTCTTCTTGCAATGGGAGAGATGCTTAGTTTTGGGTTCAATCTTGCGGTGTCCTCACCCAGTTACAAAGTAGGGGTAGCGAGGCACGTGTTGTATAGTTGCCATAAAGGGTAAAAAGATGGGGTTTTCATCATATTGCTTGAGTTTATCCTTCTACATCATGTCATCTTACTTAAGGCATTACTCCGTTCTTATGAACTTAATACTCTAGATGCATGCAGGATAGTGGTCGACGTGTGTAGTAATAGTAGTAGACGTAGGCAGGAGTCGGTCTACTTGACACGGACATGATACCTACATTCATAATCATTGCCTTGGATATCGTCATAACTTTGCGCTTTTCTATCAATTGCTCGACAGTAATTTGTTCACCTACCATATTATTTTCTTTCAAGAGAGAAGCCTCTAGTGAAACCTATGGCCCCCGGATTTATTTTCCATCTTATATTTTCAGATCTATAAAACCAAAAACCCAAAAATACCTTGCTGCAATTTATTTACTTTTATCTTGTTTTACGTTTTAGTAATCTTTTATTCTATCTCTATCAGATCTCACCTTTGCAAGTGACCGTGAAGGGATTGACAACCCCTTTATCGTGTTGGGTGCAAGTGTTTGATTGTTTGGGCAGGTGCATAGATTGGAGACTGCGTGTACCTCCTACTAGATTGATACATTGGTTCTCAAACTAAGAGAAATACTTATCTGTACTTTGCTGCATCATCCTTTCCTCTTTAAGGAAAAAACCAACGCAAGCTCAAGAAGTAGCAAGTATTCACAAAAAGTAGATACTATCTCAGTGTCAAGTCCATATTTACTACTAAACTTATGAAAAGTATTGGTTTCCATAAAAGATTTAACAAAATCAAACTCAAGATTTATACTTGACTCTTTTCCTTTGTTGATTTCCCAATCTTCAGAGTTGCGTTTAACTATTTCCAAAAGATTCCACTTGAATTCAATTGTTTTCTTCATAAAACAACTAGTAGAAGAAGAATTGAGCATGGATTGATCATTATCAGAAAGTCGGGCATACAAATTCTAAATAATTATTTCTCTTGAGAGCTCATGATTGGGGCATATGTACATCATGTACTTAAGCCTCCGCCAAGCTTGAGCGATACTTTCTCCATCACGAGGCCAAAAATTATATGTATAATTCTGATCACGATGAACCAAATGCATATGATAAAACTTTTGATGAAATTCCCATGTTCCAGTATCATCCAATAGCCTATACCATGTCAATCCCTTTCCCTCCAAAGATAAAGGGAATACCTTCTTCTTAATTCCATCCTCAGAGAAACCTGCAATGTTAAACAATCCACAAATTTCATCTATATATATCAAGTGCATATCAGGATGCACCGTTCCATCTCCTGCATAAGGATTTGCTAGCAGTTCCTCTAACATACCCGAGGGAATCTCATAATAAATATTTTCAGTAAGTTCAGCAGGTTGAGGAGAAACTCTTATTGCTTCTGGTCGAGGTGAAGATACCACGAACAAGCCCGTCAAAGGACTGTTTTCCATAGTGACAAGTGATAGTAAATTTCAGCATGTAATATGAATGTTTCCTTACCAAATTCCACTCACCAAAGGCACTTCACTTCCCGGCAACTGCGCCAGAAAAGAGTCTTGTTTACCCATAAGTATAGGGGATCAATCTTAGTCCTTTTGATAATTAAGAGTGTCAAACCCAACGAGGAGCAGAAGGAAATGACAAGCGGTTTTCGGCAAGGTATTTTCTGCAAGCACTGAAATTATCGGTAACAGATAATTTGATAGCAACATATTTTTTAACGAGCAACAAGTAGCAATAGTAACAAAGGTGTAGCAAGGTATACCAATCTTTTTTTATAGCAAATGACAGGCCGGAACTTTCTCTTATAGTCAGCAAAGCATTCTTGAGGACACATGGGAATTCATCTAGTCACTTTCATCATGTTTATTTGATCCGCATTCGGTACTTTGAGAATTTGATATGTGGGTGTACCGGTGCTTGGGTGATGTTCTTACTTGAACAAGCCCCCCACTTATGATTACCCCCTCTCACAAGCATCCGCAACCACGAAAGAAGAATTAAGATAAATCTATTCATAGAATGAGACATATGGATCCAAATCAGCCCCTTATGGAATAAGGCACAAACTAGGGTTTAAGCTTCTGCCACTCTAGAAACCCATCATCTACTTATTACTCCACAATGCATTCCCTTAGGCCCAAGTATGGTGAAGTGTCATGTAGTAGACATTCACATGACACCACTAAAGGAAGCAACAACATACATATCATCAAAATATCAAACGAATACCAAATCCACATGATTACTTATAACAAGACTTCTCCCATGTCCTCAAGAACAAAAGTAACTACTCACAAATCATATTCATGTTCAAGATCAGAGGGGTATCGAATATCATTCAGGATCTAAACATATAATCTCCCACCAAATAAACCAACTAGCATCAACTACAAGATGTAATCAACTAGAAACCCACAGGTACCAATCTGAGGTTTTGAGACAAAGATTGAAAACAAGAGACAAACTGGAGTTTGAGATGAGATGGTGCTGGTGAAGATGTTGATGAAGATCGGTACTCCCATGATGAGAGGATCGTTGGTGATGTCGATGACTTTGATTTGCCCCTCCCGGAGGGAAGTACCCTCGGTGGAATTGTTCCGCCGGAGAGCAAAAGTGCTCCTGCCCAGGTTCCGCCTTGCGACGGTGGTGCTTCATCCTGAAAGTCCTCCCTCTATTTTTTCTAGATCAAAACCCTTCATATAGCAGAAGATGGGGGCCGGAGGCCTGCTAGGGGCCCCACAAGGCATCAGGGCGTGCGGGGGGGGGGGGGGGGTGTTCGCGCCCTGTTGCCTTGTGGGTAATTGGTGGGCATCCTATGGTACTTCTTTGCTCCATTATTTTTTATATATCCCATAAAAATTCTTCGTAAAATTTTAGGTCATTTGGAGCTATGTAGAATAGGTATCTCTGATGTACCTTTTCCAGGTCCAGAATTTCGGCTGCTAGCAATCTCTCTCTTCATGTAAATATTGCAAATTAAGAGAAAAAGGTATTATAATTGCATGAAAAGTGTTATAATGATAAAAAAACATTATAAATATCAGTAGGAAAACATGATACAAAATGGGCATATCAAACACCATCGTCACTAATTAAAATAATAATGATGACTCATGGATACCTAAGTTTTGCCAACCATGAGCAACTAGAGAAGTCACGTCTAAGGAACCTTCGGCCCCACCACCTTAAGTCAAGGGCAGGGGGCTCTAGACCCCCCCCCCCCCTTGTGACACCAATCCAAACTTCTTGTGCAATCGTTACGTCGAAGTACATGTAGCACATATATTTTGATAAGTATCATATTTTTTCCACAACCAATTTAATCGTGTTTGCTTACTTTTAATCCCACCTCATTTTCCCCTAGGGCCTCTGAATCAATATGACCGATCCTCCTAGTCATGCCATGAACTTGACAGTATGTCACAAAAATGTAGCCGAACTAGGTACCTTTAGTTGGCATCAACATTAAACTGCCAGGTCATGTTATTTTATGTAATCAACTGCGATGATGTGTTTCACACATTGGCAAGGGTATTGATTGTCTTGGTAATTCAAAAGACCGGTGTAGGTGACTTCTTCAATAAATTTGAAATTCAGCAAAATAATTTTGTCACTAACCCAAGTTTGCTAGAGGGTATCATTACTAGTAGTCACCTTGGGTCCACCCACATTGACTATGTATATTGTATATAATGTTGACCCTGGCAGACCACATGAACCAAGAATAATGGTCAAGGCATTTGTCATATTAGAAGGGACCAATAGGGATTGACACATGAAAGGATCGATGTTGTCGACTAGATGGGGTGGGGGTGAATAGAAAACTACACATTTTAATCTTAATTACCAATTTTAGGGACTTGTTGATAAAGTAGGTTCTCTAGATATGCAACTAGATGAACATAGCTTATATGGCAAGAAAGCTCAAAGAAAAGTATGTTGGTTAACAATCTAATTAGCAAGCCAACAAGCATACAAATCAATGTAAAGGTGGGGGAAAGGATTAACCACAAGTGAGTCGATGACGCGGTTTTTATCCCGAAGTTCACACTTCCCTGGGGAAGTGCTACTCTTCATTGGAGCGATGCCAAAGACAAGGCTCTGAAACACCACTGAAGGCTTGTCGTATTTCCCCCGAGTCACACCCAACGGATGAGGCTTGAATCACTCGGGGTTGGTCTTGAAGGTGACCACCACACCTTTACAAACTTCTCCAGTGCACACCACAAGCAAGGAAGCTTCCAGAGGAACCTCTAACCTCCTAGGAGCCCAAGCTCCAAGAGTAATAAATCTTCAATGAAATCAAAAGGGAACTCAAATAGCTTTGGTCGAAGTGTAGATTGAGTGATCCTCTCTCTTTTCACTCATAAGTGAAGTGATTGAGTGAATATGGAGCTTTTGAGCTTTAAAAAATCAAGTAGGAGAGAGAAAGATCTCACCCCGAGTTGGGTGCTGAGGATACCCCTTAGGGAATAAGAAATGGGTCTTATATAGCCCGCTAAAAATCTACCCTTTGGGGTGTCCAGAACACCTTCCGGAGGTAGCTTCGGAACTTTCGGAGTGACATCGCGGACAACCTGGATTCCAACACTACTTTTGGAGGAACATTCGGAGAAAAATAGAGAGCCAAACAACCCTTGACCAACTCCAGAACATAATCCGAAGTAGGTGTCGGATTCCGAACGATTCGGAGGTTCCGGAGGGAACTTGTGGAAGGTGTAAAGAAGCGAGGAAATGGGTTTTTGACATGGTTAAGACATTGGCTTAAGGGGGGTGTATGGTGAATATAGGACATATTTAGAATGGCTATCTTGGTGGCATAGGGTGTGTATAAAATGTACCAAGATGAGTTCCACCATAGATCCAAGGAGAGACCCCTCTTAATAGTGTGACTTTCTTGTGTGTAAGTCTCACTAGCACCGTTGGAATTGCCTTTGCCATTGGTCTTACCCTTTTTCTTAAAGTTGGTTGTTTTATTCACCATCATCATATGATTGGTGTTCTTTCGGATTTGACTCTGAGCGGTTTTGAGTATAGTGAACACTTTGCCCATAGTCTCCTTTGCGATATCTCCTATCTTTCGATCATCTCACAATCTAGTGAAGTTTGTATATACCTAATATCTTTCAGCTTCTGCTTGCTTCTAAAACGAAAATTTCAACTCCTTGATCATGTCATAGGCTTTGGATCATGTTGCCTAGGCCCTTAAATTGAACGACACGCATTACACACACCACATAAAATCAATCATAGAACTAGTTTCACAAATAATGACATACATAATAGAAACAAATGAATCTCACCAATCCCGGACTTCTCCCACGCCTATGAGGGATTACTTACTCATGAGAGAGGAATAACCAACAAACACAAATATCAAATGGGGGAAAAAGATATTGCTTATGTTGCAAATTACCGCACTAAGATGAAGGATCAATCTGATCTCAATCTCCGATAAAGTATGAATAGAGTTACAAACCCTAGACCTACAAGTTGGAACTACTCGCTCTATGGTGATGACGTAGGTGAATGAAGGGGTGTGATGTGGAGAAAGCCAGAATTAATAGATCTAAATGAAGTTCTCCGCTCCCGGATCTCTTCTTCAATGTTCTTATGGCGATTGCAGCGTCTTCTTCTCTTTTTATCTTCTGCCTCTCTTTAAAAAAGTTGTTTGTACATATAAGAGGGAGGTGGCAGCGATGGGTACAAGCGTTGGTACGAGCGCGTCTTCTCTCATGATGCGGTTTCCCATAAAATGGAAAATATTCCTAGTTGACCCAAGTAATGATATTGATTCATTTCCTTCCAAAAGTGTTTGGACCCGCACAACAAATAAGTAATTAGGGTTTCTTCGTTCTCGAAGTGTTATCATTAGTAAAAAAGTGAGACCCGGTAGAAGCCCTTTAAAAACTGATCAAAAAAAGTGAAAACAAAAACTACACACGGACACACGCAAGCACACACTCCACGCGCATGGGCACACATGCACAGTCTGACACACACACAGACAGACAGAGAAAAAGAAAACCAAATACAAGAAGAAGACAAGTTGATTTGCACAATTTCAAAATTTAGGCAACTTAGGGCATTTCTAACCGATCCTTTATAACCGGTTAGAGGAGTAAAAATGCGATATTACTCCACTAAACGACACCTAGCCGATCCCCAATTAGTCGTAAGGGAGTATAATTTTTACTTCTTACCTAAATTTCTTCTTATATTTACTCCGTCTAGAGGCGGCCGAGTATAATTTTTCTTCACACAAAGACCTCCTCGTGCCCGGCCGGCGACTCACGTGAAGCTCCCATGGCCTCGCCACCGACCTCGCCGGCGACCCATGCCCGTACTACTACTAGTACGGCCACTAAATGTTGTTGCTGTCGTGCGTCGCTATTACGTGTTGCTGCTGCTCGCCGCCGCCGGTGTGTGCTGTTGTTGCTGCTGCTCGCCGCCGTTGATGCGTGCTGCTCGCTGCCGCCGGTGTATGTTACTGCTACTGCTCGCTGCAGCTCCGCCACCGGTGCGTGTTGCTACTGCTCGTCGCAGCTGCGTGCTGCTATTGTTGTTGCTCCGCCTCCGATGCGTGCTGCGACTGTTGCTGCTCGCCGCTGCTCCACCGCCGGTGCGTGCAGCTACTGTTGCTGCTCCGCCGCCGGTGTGTGCTGCTGCTGCTACTCGCCACCGCCGGTGCGTGCTGCTGTTGTTGCTGCTCCTCCTAGTTGTGTGCCTCTACTGCTTCTGCTCACCGCCGGTGTGGTCACCATGGTTGCCACTCGCTGCGGAGGTGCATAACAAGTGTTCGACGAGATGTACGGGCCAAATTTAAGTTTACTTCGCAGTATATAGGGGATCGGCTAGGTCCGGCCAAAATTTACTGGAGTAAATATCCAAAACAATAAGGTACGCGCAATGGGCGCTCCTCGCGTACCGGCAATTTTTACTGTAGTGATTGCCACAGAACACTCGCACCCCTTACACATCGCAACACCCAATGTCCCTCTTTTTCTTTCTCCTCCCAGCCCTCTTTTTCTCCTCGCCGGCTAGGGTTATCGCTGCTGCCGTTGGCGCCGCCGCCGCCGCCTTCAGCCCCATCCCAGCTCGTGGCCTCGGTCGATTTGCTTTGCGTCTCCAACCGTCCCAAATCTCAACGCCATCGTCGTCTCCAACCGTCCCAAATCTCAACCCCATCGTCGTCTCCAACCGTCCCAAATCTTACTCTACTAAGGGCAGCTACAATGCCCAACGCTTGAATAGGTGCTTAGGAAAAGGATTTTGGGCTAAGAGCAACTCTAGCAGACCCCATAAAACGCCCCGGCCCGCAAAATAACCGCCAAATTGCGGGTCGGGGCCAAAAAAACTGCACGACCAGACCCCGCATCCGGCACCGGCCCGCAAATTTTTTTGCGGGGTGCGGAAAATCTTCTCCCCCAACCTCCATCTTCACGGGCTGGGAGGCCGACCCGAGCTCAATCCCCATCCGGCACGAGATTTGGCGGGAGGGACATTTCCGCACGCCCTTTCCCGCTCCCCGCACCCTCCACCACCATTGCCCCCCTCCGCAAGCTCCGGCTGCTCCTCCCCGGCCGTCCCTCGCCGCCATGGACGACCCCATGCTGTCCCCCATCACCGTCGAGGTCGCGCACGCCCCTTCCCCTCGGGCGGATATCGTCGCTGGCCATGTTGGCCCCGCTGGCGTCGCCCAAGCACACGTCGCGCCTGCCCGCAAGCGGCAGGGCAACGTGGTTGTGCAGGGCGGGAATCCGGCTGCCCCCGCCGCGATGGCCCGCGCTCCGGGCGCCAATGCCGCTGTGCGATCCCGGCCGGCGGCGGAGAAGGCCGGCAAGGCCGCGGGCGCAAAGCGGAGGAAGGTTCTGACTTCAAGGAAGCCATCTTCTTCAACCTCTCACTCCATCCCCCCATAAGGAGGTGCTCCGGCGATGTCGTTCGACGGTGCCGCTCCCCCCCCCCCCGCGAGCGAGGTGTTCGACGAAATGGCCGGAAGGTATATCTCTTCGGACTTCGGCCATTCTCTTTCATTTTAGCCATTGTTTTCGATAGCTCGTGACTTGTTATCGTTCGCTATAGCGGTGGTTCGAACAATGCAACAACCGAGTTTGTGAACTTGTTGGACATGAACGCGGCTGACATTGATCAAGCCCCTTTCGAACCTTTCGACTACAATGAAACGGAGCGCGGCGTGGACGGTCATGGTTGTGCAGACGACTTGGCGGAGATCGAAGCGGAAGCGTTTGAGAATTCACAAGCAAAAACTGGGAAAAACCAAAGATTGAAGAACTACACTATCTTGGAAGATCAAGCTTTGATCAAAGCATGGAGTGCGGTGTCTCTTGATGCATGCACGGGTACTAATCAAACCGCCAAGAGATATTGGCAAAGGATTGAAGATCAATACTTCCGCATTATGAAAAACTACCCCAATAAGACTCCACGCACATTTCGGTCTCTTCAAGGTCATTGGGAGAACATCAAGCCTATGTGCAGCCGTTGGGCAGCTTGTTTGGAGCAAGTACGCAATGCACCTCCAAGTGGCACCGTGGAGTCCGACTATGTGAGTTTGCTTTGCCTTTGTTCAAGTTGTGCATCATCATAATGTATCATGAAAAATGATTGCATCACTTTGTTCACATTGTGTAGGACAAGATTGCTCAACATAGATACAAGGACATGGAAGCTTCGGAAGGCAGATTCTTCGAATTAGAGCATTGTTGGGAGTTGCTCCAAAAGTGCGACAAGTGGAACTTGATCGACAAAGAGTCCCCACCAAAGAGAGGCTCACTCACAAACATGGATGAAGATGAGGATGATGATGGCCCAAGAAATTTGAACAAGCCCGATGGCAACAAGAAGACTAGAGAGAAGATAAAGAGAGAGCAAGAAGCATCGAGCTTGAGGGAGAAGATTGATGCCATGGTGCAATCAAACGAGTTGATGTTGTTGAAGTCGTTGGAGATCAAGAAAGAGTTGGCCGAAAAGAAGGCAAAAGAGAAGCAAGAAAAATGGCAAATGCTCAAGGAGGAGGGGTTGCGCAGAGCTGCCATTGAGGAGAGAAAAGTACGCGCCTCTGAAAACAAATCGCTGTCATTGTTGCTCGCCGAAGAGAACAAGATCATGTCAATGAACCGCAATGACATGGACGACGTCACCAAAACATGGCATGATATGGCAAGGAGAGAGATCTTGAAGAGGAGAATGGTCGCCTCGGCCGGTCCGTCTGCCAGTTCCGGTGATGTTTTCTCTGCTCCATATGATGGCAATGTGGATGATTTCGGTGCGGGAGTTGGAACAAGCGACGGAGGTGGCTACGGTGGCGCTGATGAACTTCAAGATGGACTCCATGGCGCGGAGTGAAGATCGACCCCCAAGATGATGCCGGACATGGGCACATACCTTTGCATGCCCTCTTTTGCGTAATGAACTTCGCTTTTATTTGCGCGCAAACTGTTTATGTCATTTGAATTTGAACTAGTTTGTGAAACCCTATGACAAATTTCAGATTTGCAGTTTTTCTGTTTGCGGGTCGTTGCGCTATTGCCCGAGCAAAACCCGCATAGCCGACCCGTAAAAAAGCATATTTCGTGAATATACTTTTTTACGGGTCCGTTTGGGGGGTCTGCATCTGTGCTAGCCCTCGCCGGCCCGCAAAAGTGGTTTTGCGCGAACTGCAAACGCGTTTTGCGGGCCGGCGTTTTGCGGGGTCTGCTAGAGTTGCTCTAGGCGTCTGTGCAGTCTGCCCCTGCAACGCAAGTGGCAAAGAACAGGCGCTACACAAGTTGGAAAATGAACAGAAATAGAGAGCCAAAAGGTTGGGTCGCCCAACTCCTGAGTTTGCGGCGACGCTAACAAATTAACGGGATTTGCGTGGGAATAAGACCTAGCGGACAGGATTTTCACCCTGGCGGCCCGTCTTAGTGCTCGTGTTGTAGATGTTCTAAGGTTTACTTCAAAGTTTACTCCTCTATTTTTTATGGGATCTGTTAGAGATGCCTTACAAATAGCAAAAGTGAATTCTTGATATCATGGTATTGTAGAAGCCGGATGACGGTTCCACGCAAAAAAGAAGAAGAAGAAGAAGCCGAATGACGGATGTAATTGGTATATCATTGTTATTAGTTATTGAAATATTTTCTTAATTGAAAAAAAGTCTACCTTCCAAATACAGCCGTTGTCCCATCGATACAATGCAACACGAGCCACTTGCAATTTATGTGGCCAAAAGGCATCGCGAAAAATCCCATTTTGTTTTACTCCAAAGCCCCAGAGAAGTATTCTAGTGCTACAAGCGAAACGGCGAAATAAATTGAACGGGAGCCGTCAGTTACTAATTGCTAGAGACAATTCTCAAAACGGATGGGAGGCAGGGACAGGAACAGGGTGGATAAAACGGGAGCAGCTGTGTTGTGTGGTAGTGAGCTCCTCCGAGTCCTGCCAAGAAGGATAGAGCTGACGCTGAAACACTTGTCCTCGTTTAGCAGCACATAAACTACCCTCTCTCCTTTGCCTCTTCTTCCCCTTCCAACCAAATAAATTTCCAATGGTCTGCGTCGCTGTGAACCTACAAATTTGTCTGCTGAGGATATACGAGCAGCTTGTATACACTTCTTGTTAGGTTGCATCATTTGGAGCACCATGGAGGCTGCCATGGATGGTGGATCAGTGAGAGCCACAATGAGCATCTTCGGCGAGAGCATCAGTGGAAGAAGGGCAGACAAGAACAGAGCTCAAGAGGTACTCTTTCAATTCCGAAATTCATGGACGACTTGACATATCTTCCATGTTTCTTGGAGTACTGTTTAACTGTACTACTAAGTTCATATCTACCTTGTTGTATGCAGAACCTGTCCTCTGAAATGAAACAACGAGCAAAATCTGACATGGACAAGCTGAACGAGCGGAAGGCGTCCGTGGATAACGAGCGAGCCGGCGCCGAGTCGGAGCTATCCAGAGCACGAGCCATGGCCAAGGAGCTGGAGCGCCAAATCGACCAGACCAAGGCCAAGGCGACGTCCCAGAGGTCGGGGCTGCAAGCAACGTGGACACGGAAGAATGGCGCCGAGGAGGCATCGGACGCCCAGTACGCGGAGGTGTCGCAAGAGCTGGACCGCGTCAAGAGGGAGCTCCGCAAGCTGAAGCTGGAGGTGAAGTCCGCGGCGGAGGCCAAAGCCAAGGCCGAGAGCGACGTCGTGGCGACGGTGTGCAAGATCCAGTCCAACCTGCAGGCCGCCGACGAGATGAAGCGGCGCGTGGACGAGGCCAACGAGGAGCACGTCCTGGTGGAGCTCGCGCGCATCGAGGCCGAGCGGGAGCGCCGCGAGCTGGAGGCCCAGCACGTCGCCGAGGCAGAGCGGTTCGCCCGGGAGATCGAGGCCGCGAGGTCCAAGGTGAAGGAGGCGCGCAGGGAGGTGAGCCGCGCGAGGGAGCTGGAGGCGAAGCTGGAGGCCACGAACGCCGACGTGGAGGTCCTGCAGGGCGAGATGGAGCTGGTGCGCGCCATGGAGAAGCACCACGTCCCGAACGACGGGGCGGCGGAGGATACCACGAGACAGAAGAAAGAAGAGGCGCAGGACAGGGCGCTGCTGCAGGCCGCGGAGGCCGAGCTGTCCATGGCGAAGAACGAGCTGGAGAGCATCAAGGCGGGGGCGTTCCAGTTCATGACCTCCATGGACCGCACCCGGACCGAGATCATGGGGGTCGTCCAGGAGATCGACCGGCTCAAGGCGCAGGAGAAGAACGCGGACGCGCAGGTGCAGCAGCTGAACGCGAAGCTCCTCAAGGCGAGGGCCCAGATGGAGGCCGTCACGGCCGCCGACGAGAGGTCCAAGGCCATCGTGTCGAACCTCACGGCGGCGATGCAGCAGCTGCATGCCGAGACCGAGGCGGCGAGCAAGGAAGAGGAGCTGACCATGCTGGAGAAGCGGTGCGTGCTAGCAGAGGCGGACAACGTCGCCGCGGAGATGGCCACGGCCGAGGAGCGGATCAGGCAGTCTGTGAAGGAGCTGGAGGCGGCGAAGGCGTCCGAGACGTCGGCAATGAAGAAGCTCAAGGCCGCCGTGGAGAGCACGATGCAGGCCAGGTCGACCGCGGCGCCACGGCGGCAGGGGACTATAACCGTCTCGCGGTTCGAGTACGAGTACCTGAGCGGGCGGGCGGCGCTGGTCCGGGTGGTGGCCGACAAGAAGGTGGCCGCGGCGCAGGCGTGGGTGCAGGCGCTCAAGGCCAGCGAGAAGGAGGTGGCGATGCGGACCGAGGCGGCGGAGCGGGAGATGAGGGAGATGGGCCCCAGGGAGGCGCAGGCGGCGTCGGAGGCGGAGAAGACGGTGGGCGAGCAGAAGGCGCTGGAGCAGGAGCTGTACGACCTGAACGCGACGGCGGAGAGTGTGGGCCTGCAGTGCGCGTACCCGCGGCGGAGGTCGAGCAGGGTGTCGGCGACGTCGAAGAGGTCGAAGGGTCGGCGGTCGTCGGTGTCTGCGGCGAACTGGAACCCCAAGTCGCCGTCGTTCACCATCAAGAGGAAGAAGAAGATGATGCCCAGCCTCCTGAAGCTCATCAAGGAGAAGAGAGGCGGCAGCGACAAGAGCACCAACTGAAGCGCTGCTTCGCGTGCGGCTGCTCTGCTTCGAGAGCAGAGTGCGTGCATGGCTTTGAATCCGTTTCCTGCGGTGTCGGCCCGTGATATGCTGCGCGGTCTGGTCCTCTTTTGACCCCCCGTTCTATATGTCTCTTTTTAGTTCCCATTTTAGGTTTGTCTTACATTAAAAAAAACAAAGTTTTATCAAGTTTATAGAAAAAACATCAACATTCACAATATCAAATCAATAGGTCTACCAAGTATAGGTGTTGTCATGTATCGTCTGCGTGAAAAGTAAAGACTTTATCTGTTTCATGCACTAGTGATCGTGTATGTGCACTCACGTCTAGTTTGACAATAATATTATTTTCAAAATTAACTGCAATTAATGTTGAATCCGAGATTAATTGTGTTTAATACAATTAATTTTATTTTCAAATTACGATGAATGTAATTAACATGTTTCTAATTTATTGATGATGTGATGGCTACAAATTGGAGCAGTATGAGACATTCGATATAGATGATTGAATGGCTCAAATCAATTGAATTCACCAAACTAATGTTTTTACAAGTAACAACACTTCCTCTATTTCATAATGTAGTGCATATAGATTTTTCAAAAGGTCAAATCTACAAACTTTGATCGGGTTTATAGAGAAAACGATTTATATCTATAATACTAAATATATAACATATGAGGCTACAACTTATGATGAATCTAGTTATATATGAGCATTTTAGATGTCAATATTTTTCTCCACAAACTTGGTCAAGTTTGTAAGTTTAAAAAGTATTTTTACGAATTGAGGGGCATGCCCCCGATTTCATTCCATTAAATGAAAGAAAACCCATAAACAAAGTCTTTAAATATTCGAATGGATCCTGGTGCCGGAGCACAAAGCAACATGCTCAGGCATCAACTAACTTCTCATCTGCAAAGAGAGGGAAACCACGCAAGGGCCCTGCAATTTGCAGCAAAAAATAAGAAAAATCATCCCCAGCAGCCTGTAAAGCAAGCTCCAAATAAATGCAAAAACTAAAAATTACCCTACTCCAAGCCTTCTCGTCATCGGCGCCCAGCCTCTACTCTTGTTGAAAAAACCATTCACCACCTCAATTAGCAGCGCCGCCACCTCCCGCAGGATCGATTGTTTTCCTCTTCTCTGTAGGCCCGCCCAATAGGAGATCCAGTAAGCAACTTGATAGAACAAAACACTAGGATCATGCGGGTAAATATGATGAAAAGTAGTAGAGGTCCTGGCTTTTCACAAAGTCCAGAAAACTGACGCAATGCCCACAGCTTTCACCTGCCTTTGATGTTTAATAAAGCTCTCTATCCAGCCACTAAATACGTCTATTCTGCAAGGTATATCGGCTAGTCCAGTCACACTCCCTACAACACCCCATACAAAATTTAGCAACCACGCAAGTACAAAATAGACGTTCTACCGTTTCATTATGATCACAAAAGCTACGGCTTACATCTTTCCCTTTCCAGTTTCGTTTGGCCAAATTATCTCTAGTCAGTAAACTAATTTTGAAGACTAACCAAAGAAACACCTTAATCTTCAAAGGGATTTTAACATACCACAACTTTCTATGAGGCCAAGGAACCTGGTTAGTTTTTAAAAGTAAGTACAAAGAACGAACAATAAATTGACCATCTTTATCTAACAGCCAAGAACACCTATCCTCTTGTTTTGTTAGCACAACATTCTTACAAATTTCTTTTAACTCATGCCACATATTAGCCGTGACCCCCCAAAGGATCCTTCTAAATATAATATTACTCATGCCTACGGAAAGAGCCTTCGCAACAGTAAAGTCAACACTAAAAGTGAGCAAATACAACCCAGGAAATTGCAAACTCAAAGGCATATCCTCTAACCAAACATCATTCCAAAACAAAGTCCTTTCCTCATTGCTCGCCATCTTCCTACTATACTGCAAAAAATAGGTTTACCTTTCATAAGCCCCTGCCAAAAATGAGACTGACCAGGTTTACTCCTACTATTCCTAAGAGTGCGCTTTCTTAGATATTTATTCCTCACTAGGTCCTGCCACACTCCCTTCTCATTTTCCAATTTCCATAACCATTTACAAAGTAAACAACTGCTCATTATATCTAAGTCCTACACCCCAAACCTCCCATATCTTTTGGTCTAGAGACATCTTCCCACTTAAATAGATGATACTTTTTAACATTATCCTCTTCCTGCTACAACATCCTTTTCATAAAGAAAATCACCTGTTTACCAGGGCCTTTGGGAAGTTCAAAAAGAGAAATCATATATATATAAAGGAATATTGCTTAGACTAGAGGTGATCAGAATAAGCCTCCCGCCATAAGATCTACTTCTACCTTTCCAAATACTAAGTTTCTTTTCCATTTTCTCCTTCGGCCAGCTCCAATCATTATTGCACAACCTCACTGCATTAATGGGGTATCCCTAGATACCTCAAAGGTAGTTTTCCTACAACAGAAGTAAAAATGGTAGAGTAGCTCTCCTGTTTATCTCTAGCTTCCCCAAAGTAGTAAACTTCACTTTTGTGAAAATTAACCTTCAAACCCGGAAGTTGTTCAAACAAACACAAAATTGATTTAACATTTCTAGCACTCTCCAAGTTATCTTGAAACCTGAAAAATCTATCATCGGCCTATTGAAGCATGCTAAACACCCCCATCAACATATTTATGAGATAAGCCTTGAACCAATCCTAAATCTTGAGCTTTAATTAGAAGTAAGTTAAGAATATCCATGGCTATATTAGAGACCAAAGGAGAGAAAGAGTCTCCCTGTCTAAACCCTTTTTTGTTTCAAAGAAAGGACCAATTTGATCATTTACCATAACAACTACTTTCCCTTTCTCCATTGTCTACATTACCCAACTAATAAATTTGAATAAAAGCCTTTTTTAATCATAGAAAATTTCATTAAATTCCAGTTAATTTTGTCATAGGCTTTCTCAAAATCTACTTTAAACAAAACTGCATTCTTCTTTTTAAATGAACCTTATGTAAAAATAAACCCCACCCCAAATGTACCTACCCTGAATAAAAGTAGTTTGGACAGGGGCTGCAATCTTATATGCAACTTTTATAAATCTACTAGTAAGCTTGCACGTGCAACGCACGTCTGGACTAACACACATTACATCAAACATCCATAGTTATAAAATAATGCAACCTATACTGTTCTCAAAAATATGAAAATGTCATCTATAAAATGGATAAATATATTATCTAAGATGATAAGTACATCGTTTTGCAAAATATTCCTGGGATAACAACTTAATTATTTGAACAACATTGTTTGACAATTTGCACATAAATGAAGAGCTGATTTGAACAGCAGGCCGAAAGGTATATTCAGGAATCAAACAAGGTATCCGAGGCTCCAAGCTGTCATAAATATCCCATCACTTCTTCTCCTCTTTCTCCATGAGGGTAGCCTTCTTCATCCGAGCTCCTAACCAGTGCTAGTTCATCCTCTCACCACGGAGCTTGCCGTATACATTGTATGCCTTCACCTCATCCACAGCCTTCACAACTTCGACCAAGTGCTTCTTGTCGCCGCGAGTGATGGTCACCCTGGACCTGGATGGCCGTAGCAAGCTCATCTGGAGTAGAATCACCAACCTTGGAACAAGAGAGCAGTTAAGGGGGTGCAAACATATGAACATATAAAATACAAAGAGAAAAAGAAACGGGCACCATACCATGTACTTGCGAGCACGGCTTGGGAAGATAAAAAGCTTGGTCTTGTAAGTGACATGTTATTGCAGCGCTGATCCAAAGAAATGCCCATGGTCAAAACAAGCTTCTTTAGATGCTCGCCGCCTGCACTTAGAAGTTTATAAACATCGACAGATGATAAAATAAAGTTCTATAATAACACCAATTCCACAATAGATAACCCCATCTAGCACCTGAACTTAAACTCATGCATCATGCAGTATTTGTAGATGGGAGGAAAAAACAAAATTTACAAAGACAACAGAAGTTTCATTAATGCAAAAAAAACTTTCCTGTAAGTAACAAAAGCAGGTATGCCAGAAGTAGATGCAATGTTAGAACCATGGATTTTATTAATTTTCTTACAGAGCACATTTAAAATTTTCCGTGTCCAGTTAAAACCAATTATGGTATTTGATGCTGTTGCATCACTTTACGTCTATTCAAAGATGGAGGAACAAGAATCAAGAAACAAATAATCACCTTGAGCTTCTGAAGGGCTATATGTGTGTGGCTATACTTGTTCTGGAGGTGCGGATTAGTTATGTGCGCAAGGATGCACTTCAATCACCGTCAGAGGCCATGTTACTTCCTTTTCTATGATTTCATCTGAATATCCTACCTTCTTTGTTGACTCTCTGTGCAGTGGCCGCCAAGTGCCATGAGATGGCCATGGTAACCCACAAGATGATACTGGAGATTTAAGTGAAGTGACTCAACTGAATCAAGGGGACATAGTGGTATTTTTTTATCTTCTTGAGACTCCTGCTATATTTATCTTGTTACCCATGAGACCATGACCCCCTTGCGTACACAATCTGAATTAAGAATTATGTCATTGTGTTCTTGTGTAGGTTTATGATGTCGAGCAGAGGTGTAGCACCCGCTGCAGGTGCTTCGTTCTAGGTGTTGCGCCAACACCATGAGTCCATGAGGCTGTACAAACGAGTGAGTCGAGTAATACATTTCGTTCGCAGTCAAGTAGTAAATGAGTTATTCAATTAGATGCATCAATTGTAGATGGGAGGAACAAATAAAAGTTACAAAGACAACAAAAGTTTCATTAATGCAAAAAAGACTTTCTATAAGTAACAAAAGCAGGTATGCCAGAAGTAGATGCAATGTTAGAACCATGGAATTTACTTTTCTTACAGAGCAAATTTAAAAGTTTCCATGTCCAGTTAAAACCAATTATGGTATTTGATGATGTCGCATCACTCTACGTCTATTCATAGATGGAGGAACAAGAATCAAGAAACGAATAATCACCTTGAGCTTATGAAGGGCTATATGTGTGTGGATATACTTGTTCTGGAGGTGCATTTGGTGAGGCGTCTAGGGAGCAAGCTACCATTGTTGAAATGTCAGGTCTGTAAACCGGGCACACGCTCAGGTTGTTATCCATTTGCGAGAAGAAGATGAGTTGGGCTGTTATATTTCCTGATATTTTCTAAACCTAAATTGATAGTGGAGTTGTCTATAGCACTGAAAATTGGCGCAATTACAGGGAAATTGTGACGTAGTTGGATAGAAACATATGATGGGACAAGGTTAGTAAAATCTAGAAATATCAAATTATCAAACAACAAATCCAGGTTAAATTGTTGATAGACTATATGGCAGAGGTGCATACAAATTGCGGTTAAATTGCATTGATAAGTTGTAAAAGAAAAACAAGAAAAGGATCAAGGAAACAAATATGCATCAAAGGTAAAAATGGAACTACAAGTGTTTTAAACTGCGCAAACCCCTCCATCACCCTTTAGTTAGGTAAGAATCACATGAATCGAGACATGGTATTTCTTAACTTCATTTCACATGATACATCGTGCAACCATAGCTTGGTTACTAAAAATATGTCTACACCCACATAAATTACTATCACCTTGCAACCAACGACATGCAAACCTACAGCAGGAATTCGTCCTCAATAACAAGTACATCCTCGATCCTCAGGCCATATTTTAGTAGCAAGATCACCATTTTATAACAAGAATTTCACCCACTGGAACCAAAATTTCATGAAAGCCTAGTATCTTCCCATATGGTATATTCTTCCACTGAAACACAACAAATGAGCAAGCTATGTAAATTAGCACCAATGATAGACGGTGAATCATACAAAAAATTCTAGGCCCCATTGACCAACACTATGTTCTAAAAGGCCCTATGCTGTAAATTTGATAAGAGAAGATCATCTTACCATCCAATCCAAACACACTGAAACGAGAAAGAAAAAAAATCTGAATCCCAACGAAGGGATTGGCAGCGGCTGCATTATCGAGGCAAAAACTGCACAATGGAGTAGAAATTTATTAATTGACTCACTCATTTATTACTTGACTGGGAAGAAATTTATTACTCGACTCACTCATTTGTACAGCCTCGTGGACTCATGGTGTTTGCGCAACACCTAGAATGAAGCACCTGCAGCGGTGCTACACCTATGTTCGACATCATAAACCTGCACAAGATCACAATGACATAATTCTTAATTCAGATTTTTGTATGCAAGGGAGTCATGGTCTCATGGGTAACAATATAAATATAGCAGGAGTCTCAAGAAGACAAGAAAATACCACTATGTCCCCTTGATTGAGTTGAGCCGCTTCACTTAAATCTTCAGTATCATCTTGCGGGTCACCATGGCCATCTCATGGTACTTGGCGGCCACTGCACAGTGAGTTAACTAAGAAAGTGGGATATTCACATGAAATCATAGAAAAGGACGTAATATGGCCTCTGATGGTGATTGAAGTGCATCCTTCCGCACATAACTAATCCGCTTCCCACTTAAATCACCGTTTCCAGTAAAGTTGCATTGCGTATGAATAATTGAATATTCAAATGAAATCATCTCATTGGAGGTGTAAAAGGAAGAGGGGTGCTCTCTACTTACCTCTTCCACAGTCTGCATCGTCTCCGTGCTCCTCCGTTCCCTCCCTTCCTCTCGGTTAGCGCAAGGAACTGGAATGGGATGGGTGGCAACCGCTTCTGTAGAGCCAGATTCGCATTGTCGTGCGTCGTGCGCTGTGCCGTGCAGTCCGAGAGGGGCGGCGTACTGAACGTGCGACGTGCGGTGCCGGTAGCGTGGGGTGGAGGCCGGTTCGATGCTGGGCAAACGGGGATGGAGCGCAATGATACGTCTCCAACGTATCTACAATTTTTTATTGTTCCATGCTATTATATTATCCATCTTGGATGTTTTATATGCATTTATATGCTATTTTATATGATTTTTGGGACTAACCTATTAACCTAGAGCCCAGTGCTAGTTTCTGTTTTTTCCTTGTTTTTGAGTTTTACAGAAAAGGAATACCAAACGGAGTCCAATTGACGTGCCAATTTTTGATGATTTTTTATGGACCAAAAGAAGCCTCCAGAGTAAAAGAGTTGGGCCGGAAGAGTCCCGAGCCATCCACGAGGGTGGAGGGCGTGCCCCCTATCTCGTGGATGACTCGGAGACCCCCTGGCGTGAGACCGACGCCAAAAATTCCTATAAATACAGAAACCCCCAAAAAGAAACCTAGATCGGGAGTTCCACTACCGCAAGCCTCTGTAGCCACCAAAAACCAATCACAACCCTGTTCCGGCACCCTGCCGGAGGGGGAATCATCACCGGTGGCCATCTTCATCATCCCGACGTTCTCCATGACGAGGAGTGAGTAGTTCACCCTCGGGGCCGAGGGTATGTATCAGTAGCTATGTGTTTGATCTCTCTCTCTCTCTCTCGTGTTCTTGATTTGGCACGATCTTGATGTACCGCGAGCTTTGCTATTATAGTTGGATCTTATGATGTTTCTCCCCCTCTACTCTCTTGTAATGGATTGAGTTCTCCCTTCGAAGTTATCTTATCGGATTGAGTCTTTAAGGATTTGAGAACACTTGATGTATGTCTTGCGTGGGGTACCCGTGGTGACAATGGGGTATTCTATTGATTCACTTGATGTATGTTTTCGTGATCAACTTGCGGGTTCCGTGACCTTGGGAAATCTATGCATAGGGGTTGGCACACGTTTTCGTCTTGACTCTCCGGTAGAAACTTTGGGGCACTCTTTGACGTTCTTTCTGTTGGTTGAATAGATGAATCTGAGATTGTGTGATGCATATCGTATAATCATACCCGCGGATACTTGAGGTGACATTAGGGTTTTAGTTGATTTGTGTCTTAAGGTGTTATTTTACTACGAACTCTAGGGCTGTTTGTGACACTTATAGGAATAGCTCAATGGATTGATTGGAAAGAATAACTTTGAGGTGGTTTCGTACCCTACAATAATCTCTTCGTTTGTTCTCAGCTATTAGTTACTTTGGAGTGACTCTTTGTTGCATGTTGAGGGATTGTTATATGATCTAATTATGTTATCCTTGTTGAGAGAACTTGCACTAGTGAAAGTATGAACCCTAGGCCTTGTTTCGAAGCATTGCAATACCGTTTGTGCTCACTTTTATCATTAGTTACCTTGCTGTTTTTATATTTTCAGATTACAAAAACCTATATCTACCATCCATATTGCACTTGTATCACCATCTCTTCGCCGAGCTAGTGCACCTATACAATTTACCATTGTATTGGGTGTGTTTGGGACACAAGAGACTCTTTGTTATTTGGTTGCAGGGTTGTTTGAGAGAGACCATCTTCATCCTACGCCTCCCACAGATTGATAAACCTTAGGTCATCCACTTGAGGGAAATTTGCTACTGTCCTACAAACCTCTGCACTTGGAGGCCCAACAACGTCTACAAGAAGAAGGCTGTGTAGTAGACATCAAGCTCTTTTCTAGCGCCGTTGCCGGAGAGGTTAGTGCTTGAAGGTATATCTTTAGATCTTGCAATCGAATCTTTTAGTTCCTTGTTTTATCACTAGTTTAGTCTATAAAAGAAAACTACAAAAAAATGGAATTGAGGGTGCCTCATATGCTTCATCTTTTTAATATCTTTCGTGAAAATAAGGATTCCGATAATTGTGCCAAAATGTTAGAAGAAGAATGCAATAAAATGTTTGGCACTAAATCTTTGTATGATGAGCATGATTGCAATGTTGTTAGTATGAATTCCTTGAATATCCATGATGCTAATGATATGCAAAGCCACAAGCTTGGGGATGCTATGTTTGATGAAGATGATATTTTTAGTCCCCCAAGTTTTGATGAGAATACTTATTTTGATGATAGCATGCCTCCTATTTATGAGGATTATATTGATGAAAGTGGGTTTGGAAGAGTGTCAACTTTAGGAAGTAATGATACCACTATTTTGGAGGGTGTTGAATCTTGTAATATTTATGAAAGTGGATTTGGAGAGGTCATGCCTTTATTTAGTGATGAATCCACTATTTCAGAAGAGGTTCCAATTGATTATGATAACAAAGTTGTTGTTTATGATGATTATTGTGATGACATGTATGCTATAAAGAATAATTATAACCATGAAACTTGTCATCATGATTTTAGTTTTGAATTGGATTATGCTTCACATGATAATTATTTTTATGATATTCCCACTATTCCGAATGAGAAGAAATTTGCTTATGTGGAGAGTAATAAAAGTTCTATGCTTGTGGCTCACGAAAAGAATGCTTTATGTGATAGTTATATTGTTGAATTCATTCATGATGCTACTGAAAATTATTATGAGGGAGGAATATATGCTTGTAGGAATTGAAATAATATTAAGTTTCCTCTCTATGTGCTTAAAGTTTTAAAGTTATGCTTGTTTTGCCTTCCTATGCTAGTTGATTATTGTTCCCATAAGTTGTTTGCTCAAAAACTCCCTATGCATAGGAAGTGGGTTAGACTTAAATGTGTTAGTAATATGCTTCATGATGCTCTCTTTATGTTTCAATTCTTATCTTTTAAGCGAGCATCATTGAAATCATCATGCCTAGCTAAAAGGCATTAAAGAAAAGCACTTGTTGGGAGACAACCCAATATTTACCCCTACTGCTTTTGTGTGTTCACATGATTAATCTACTGTAGTAATCATGTTTTATATCTTTTGTTTCAATAAAGTGCCAAGTAGAACGTTTGGGAAGACTTGGGTGAAAGTTAATGTGATCTTGCTGTAAAAAACAGAAACTTTGCGCTCACGAGATTAGCTGTCATTTTTTACAGAAGAGTGCTTTTGAGTTGATTCTTTTTGAAGAAGATTAATAGACAAATTCCTCACGTCCACCAATTTATTTAAGAATTTTTGGAGTTACATAAGTATGGAAAATTACCATATTACTACAGACTGTTCTGTTTTTGACAGATTTCTGTTTTCTATGTGTTGTTTGCTTATTTTGATGAATCTATGAGTAGTATCGGAGGGTATGAACCATAGAGAAGTTGTAATACAGTAGATATTACACCAACATGAATTTATAATGAGTTCATAATAGTACCTAAGTGGTGGTTTTATTTTCTTATACTAACGGAGCTTAGGAGTTTTCTGTTGAGTTTTGTGTTGTGAAGTTTTCAAGTTTTGGGTAAAGATTCGATGGACTATGGAATAAGGAGTGGCAAGAGCCTAAGCTTGGGGATGCCCAAGGCACCCCAAGGTAATATTCAAGGAAAACCAAGAGCCTAAGCTTGGGGATGCCCCGGATGGCATCCCCTCTTTCGTCTTCGTTCATCGGTAACTTTACTTGGAGCTATATTTTTATTCACCACATGATATGTGTTTTGCTTGGAGCGTCATTTTATTTTCTTTTGTTTTGCTTGCTGTTTGAATAAAATATCAAGATCTGAAATTAAATGTTAGAGAGTCTTCACATAGTTACATAATTATTCGACTACTCATTGATCTTCACTTATATCTTTTGGAGTAGTTTGTCGTTTGCTCTAGTGCTTCACTTATATCTTTTTAGAGCACGATGGTGGTTTTATTTTGAAGAAATAGATGAACTCTCATGCTTCACTTGTATTATTTTGAGAGTCTTAAACAGCATGGTAATTTGCTTTGGTTATAAAACTAGTCCTAATATGATGGGTATCCAAGAGGGATATAATAAAAACTTTCATATAAAGTGCATTGAATACTATGAGAAGTTTGATTCCTTATGATTGTTTTGAGATATGAAGATGGTGATATTAGAGTCATGCTAGTTGAGTAGTTGTAAATCTGAGAGATACTTGTGTTAAAGTTTGTGATTCCCGTAGCATGCACGTATGGTGAACCGTTATGTGATGAAGTCGGAGCATGATTTATTTTTTGGTTGTCTTCCTTATGTGTGGAGGTCGGGATCGCGCGATGGTTAACTCCTACCAACCCTTCCCCTAGGAGCATGCGCGTAGTGCTTGGTTTCGATGACTAATAGATTTTTGCAATAAGTATGTGAGTTCTTTATGACTAATGTTGAGTCCATGGATTATACGCACTCTCAACCTTCCACCATTGCTAGCCTCTCTTGTGCCGCACAACTTTCGCCGGTACCATAACACCCACCATTACCTTCCTCAAAACAGCCACCATACCTACCTATTATGTCATTTCCATAGCCATTCCGAGATATATTGCCATGCAACTTTCCACCGTTCCATTTATTATGACACGCTTCATCATTGTCATATTGCTTTGCATGATCATGTAGTTGACATCATATTTGTGGCAAAGCCACCTTTCATAATTCTATCATACATGTCACTCTTGAATCATTGCACATCCCGGTACACCGCCGGAGGCATTGATATAGAGTCATATTTTGTTCTAAGTATCGAGTTGTAATTCTTGAGTTGTAAGTAAATAAAAGTGTGATGATCATCATTATTAGAGCATTGTCCCAGTGAGGAAAGGATGATGGAGACTATGATTCCCCCACAAGTCGGGATGAGACTCCGGACGAAAAATAAAAAAATAAAAAAAAGAGGCCAAAAAAATGAGAAAGGCCCAAATAAAAAAATGAGAGAAAAAGGGAGAAGGGGCAATGCTACTATCCTTTTATCACACTTGTGCTTTAAAGTAGCACCATGATCTTCATGATAGAGAGTCTCCTATGTTGTCACTTTCATATACTAGTGGGAATTTTTCATTTTAGAACTTGGCTTGTATATTCCAATGATGGGCTTCCTCCAATTGCCCTAGGTCTTCATGAGCAAGCGAGTTGGATGCACACCCACTTAGTTTCTTTTTGAGCTTTCATACACTTATCGCTCTAGTGCATCCGTTACATGGCAATCCCTACTCACTCACATTGATATCTATTGATGGGCACCTCCATAGCCCGTTGATACGCCTAGTTGATGTGAGACTATCTTCTCCTTTTTGTCTTCTCCACAACCACCATTCTATTCCACTATAGTGCTATGTCCATGGCCCACGCTCATGTATTGCGTGAAGATTGAAAAAGTTTGAAAATACTAAAGTATGAAACAATTACTTGGCTGAAACCGGGGTTGTGCATGATTTAAATATTTTGTGTGACGAAGATAGAGCATAGCCAGACTATATGATCTTGTAGGGATAGCTTGCTTTGGCCATGTTATTTTGAGAAGACATGATTGCTTTGTTAGTATGCTTGAAGTATTATTGTTTTCATGTCAATATTAAACTTTTGTTTTGAATCTTATGGATCTGAATGTTCTTGCAACAATAAAGAAGATTACATTGATAAATATGTTAGGTAGCATTCCACATTAAAAATTCTGTTTTTATCATTTACCTACTCGAGGACGAGCAGGAATTAAGCTTGGGGATGCTTGATACGTCTCCAACGTATCTATAATTTTTTATTGTTCCATGCTATTATATTATCCATCTTGGATGTTTTATATGCATTTATATGCTGTTTTATATGATTTTTGGGACTAACCTGTTAACCTAGAGCCCGGTGCCAGTTTCTGTTTTTTCCTTGTTTTTGAGTTTTACGGAAAAGGAATACCAAACGGAGTCCAATTGACGTGCCAATTTTTGATGATTTTTATGGACCAAAAGAAGCCTCCGGAGTAAAAGAGTTGGGCCAGAAGAGTATCGAGCCATCCACGAGGGTGGAGGGCACGCCCCCTATCTCGTGGATGACTCGGAGACCCCCCTGACGTGAGACCGACACCAAAAATTCCTATAAATACAGAAACCCCCAGAAAGAAACCTAGATCGGGAGTTCCGCCGCAAACCTCTGTAGCCACCAAAAACCAATCGGGACCCTGTTCCGGCACCCTGCCGGAGGGGGGAATCATCACCGGTGGCCATCTTCATCATCCCGGCGCTCTCCATGACGAGGAGGGAGTAGTTCACCCTCGGGGCTGAGGGTATGTACCAGTAGCTATGTGTTTGATCTCTCTCTCTCTCTCGTGTTCTTGATTTGGCACGATCTTGATGTACCGTGAGCTTTGCTATTATAGTTGGATCTTATGATGTTTATCCCCCTCTACTCTCTTGTAATGGATTAAGTTTTCCCTTCGAAGTTATCCTATCAGATTGAGTCTTTAAGGATTTGAGAACACTTGATGTATGTCTTGCATGGGATATCCGTGGTGACAATGGGGTATTCTATTGATTCACTTGATGTATGTTTTGGTGATCAACTTGCGGGTTCCGTGACCTTGGGAATCTATGCATAGGGGTTGGCACATGTTTTCATCTTGACTCTCCGGTAGAAACTTTGGGGCACTCTTTGAAGTTCTTTGTGTTGGTTGAATAGATGAATCTGAGATTGTGTGATGCATATCGTATAATCATACCCGCGGATACATGAGGTGACATTGGAGTATATAGGTGACCTTAGGGTTTTGGTTGATTTGTGTCTTAAGGTGTTATTTTACTACGAACTCTAGGGTTGTTTGTGAAACTTATAGGAATAGCCCAATGGATTGATCGGAAAGAATAACTTTGAGGTGGTTTCTGAAGGAAATATGCCCTAGAGGCAATAATAAAGTTATTATTTATTTCCTTATTCCATGACAAATGTTTATTATTCATGCTAGAATTGTATTAACCGGAAACTTAGTACATGTGTGAATACATAGACAAACAGAGTGTCACTAGTATGCCTCTACTTGACTAGCTCGTTAATCAAAGATGGTTAAGTTTCCTAACCATAGACATGAGTTGTCATTTGATGAACGGGATCACATCATTAGAGAATGATGTGATTGACAAGACCCATCTGTTAGCTTAGCACGATGATTGTTTAGTTTGTTGCTATTGCTTTCTTCATGACTTATGCATGTTCCTATGACTATGAGATTATGCAACTCCCGAATATCGTAGGAACACCTTGTGTGCTATCAAACATCACAACGTAACTGGGTGATTATAAAGATGCTCTATAGGTGTCTCTGATGGTGTTTGTTGAGTTGGCATAGATCGAGATTAGGATTTGTCACTCCGATTGTCGGAGAGGTATCTCTGGGCCCTCTCGATAATGCACATCACCATAAGCCTTGCAAGCAATGTGACTAATGAGTTAGTTGCGGGATGAGGCATTACGGAACGAGTAAAGAGACTTGCCGGTAACGAGATTGAACTAGGTATTGTGATATCGACGATCGAATCTCAGGCAAGTAACATACCGATGACAAAGGGAACAACGTATGTTGTTATGTGGTTTGACCGATAAAGATCTTCGTAGAATATGTAGGAACCAATTTGAGCATCCAGGTTCCGCTATTGGTTATTGACCGGAGATGTGTCTCGGTCATGTCTACATAGTTCTCGAACCCGTAGGGTCCGCACGCTTAACGTTCGGTGACGATCGGTATTATGAGTTTATGTGTTTTGATGTACCGAAGGTTTTTCGGAGTCCCGTATGAGATCACGAACATGACGAGGAGTCTCGAAATGGTCGAGACATAAAGATAGATATATTGGAATGCTATGTTTGGACATCGGAAGGGTTCCGTGTTAGTTCGGGCATTTACCGGAGTACCGGGAGGTTACCGGAACCCTCCGGGGAGTATATGGGCCTTATTGGGCCTTAGTGGGAGAGAGGAGGAGGCGTCCAAGGTGGGGGCGCGCCCTCCCCAAGCCCAATCCGAATTGGGAAGGGGGCCGGCACCCCCTTTCCTTCTCCCTCTCTCCTCCTTCCTTCCTCTCCTACTCCAACTAGGGAAGGGGGGGAATCCTACTCCCGGTGGGAGTAGGACTCCCCTAGGGCGCGCCATAGAGAGGGCCGGCCCTCCCCTCCTCCACTCCTTTATATACGGGGGAGGGGGCACCCCATAGAGACACAAGTTGATTGTTTAGCCGTGTGCGGTGCCCCCCTCCACAGATTTCCACCTCGGTCATATGGTTGTAGTGCTTAGGCGAAGCCCTGCGTCGGTAACTTCATCATCACCGTCACCACGCCGTCATGCTGACGAAGCTCTCCCTCGACACTCAGCTGGATCTAGAGTTCGTGGGACGTCAACGAGCTGAACGTGTGCAGATCGGGGAGGTGCTGTACTTTCGGTACTAGGATCCGTCGGATCATGAAGATGTACGACTACATCAACCGCGTTGTCATAACGCTTCCGCTTTCGGTCTATGAGGGTACGTGGACAACACTCTCCCCTCTTGTTGCTATGCATCACCTAGATGGATCTTGCGTGTGCGTAGGAATTTTTTGAAATTACCGCGTTCCCCAACAGTGGCATCCGAGCCAGGTCTATGCGTAGATGTTATATGCACGAGTAGAACACAAAGAGTTGTGGGCGATAATAGTCATACTGCTTACTAGCATGCCATTCTTTGATTCGGCGGTATTGTTGGATGAAGCGGCCCAGATCGACATTATGCGTACGCTTACACGAGACTGGTTCTACCGACGTGCTTTGCACACAGGTGGCTGGAGGGTGTCAGTTTCTCCAACTTTAGTTGAATCGAGTGTGGCTACGCCCGGTCCTTGTTGAAGGTTAAAACAGCACACTTGACGAAAAATCGTTGCGGTTTTGATGCGTAGGTAAGAACGGTTCTTGCTCAGCCCGTAGCAGCCACGTAAAACTTGCAACAACAAAGTAGAGGACGTCTAACTTGTTTTTGCAGGGCATGTTGTGATGTGATATGGTCAAGACGTGATGATATATAAATTGTTGTATGAGATGATCATGTTTTGTAACAGTTATCGGCAACTGGCAGGAGCCATATGGTTGTCGCTTTATTGTATGAAATGCAATCGCCATGTAATTGCTTTACTTTATCACTAAGCAGTAGCGATAGTCATAGAAGCAATAGTTGGCGAGACGACAACGATGCTTTGATGGAGATCAAGGTGTCAAGCCGGTGACGATGGTGATCATGACGGTGCTTTGAAGATGGAGATCAAAGGCACAAGATGATGACGGCCATATCATATCACTTATATTGATTGCATGTGATGTTTATCCTTTATGCATCTTATTTTGCTTAGTACGGCGGTAGCATTATAAGATGATCTCTCACTAAATTTCAAGGTACAAGTGTTCTCCCTGAGTATGCACCGTTGCGAAAGTTTGTCGTGCCGAGACACCACGTGATGATCGGGTGTGATAAGCTCTACGTTCACATACAATGGGTGCAAGCCAGTTTTGCACACGCAGAATACTTGGGTTAAACTTGACGAGCCTAGCATATGCAGATATGGCCTCGGAACACTGAGACCGAAAGGTCGAGCGTGAAACATATAGTAGATATGATCAACATAGTGATGTTCACCATTGAAAACTACTCCATCTCACGTGATGATCAGACATGGTTTAGTTGATTTGGATCACGTGATCACTTAGATGATTAGAGGGATGTCTATCTAAGTGGGAGTTCTTAAGTAATATGATTAACTGAACTTTAATTTATCATGAACTTAGTCCTGGTAGTATTTGCATAACTATGTTGTAGATCAATAGCTCGCGATGTAGCTCCCCGTTTATTTTTGATATGTTCCTAGAGACAAATAAGTTGAAAGATGATAGTAGCAAAGATGCAGACTTGGTCCGTGATCTGAGGATTATCCTCATTGCTGCACAGAAGAATTATGTCCTTGATGCACCGCTAGGTGACAGACCTATTGCAGGAGCAGTTGCACACGTTATGAACGTTTGACAAAGCTCGGTATGATGACTACTTAATAGTTTAGTGCACCATGCTTTACGGCTTAGAATCGGGACTTCAAAAACGTTTTGAACGCCACGGAGCATATAAGATGTTCTAAGAGTTGAAATTGGTATTTCAGACTCATGCCCGAGTCGAGAGGTATGAGACCTCTGGCAAGTACTTTGCCTACAAGATGGAGGAGAATAGCTCAACCAGTGAGCATGTGCTCAGATTGTCTGAGTACTACAATCGCTTAATCAAGTAGGAGTTAATCTTCCAGATAAAATAGTGATTGACAGAGTTCTCTAGTCACTATCACCAAGTTACTGGAACTTCGTGATGAACTATAATATGCAAGGGTTGACGAAAACGATTCCCGAGCTCTTCGTGATGCTGAAATCGACGAAGGTAGAAATCAAGAAAAGCATCAAATGTTGATGGTTGACAATACCACTAGTTTCAAGTAAAAGGGCAAGGGAAAGAAAGGGAACTTCAAGAAGAATGGCAAGCAAGTTGCCACTCCCATGAAGAAGCCCAAAGCTAGACCCAAGCCTGAAACTGAGTGCTTCTACTGCAAAGGAAATGGTCACTGGAAGCAGAACTACCCCAAATACTTGGCGGATAAGAAGGATGGCAAAGTGAACAAAAGTATATATGATATACATGTTATTGGTGTGTGATTTACTAGTGTTCATAGTAGCCCCTGGGTATTTGATACTGGTTCAGTTGCTATGATTAGTAACTTGAAACAGGAGTTACAAAATAAACAGAGACTAGTTAAGGGCGAGGTGATGATGTGAGTTGGAAGTGATTCCAAGGTTGATAAGATCACCATCACACACTCCCTTTACCTTCGGGATTAGTGTTGAACCTAAAATAAATGTTATTTGGTGTTTGCGTTGAGCATGAATATGATTGGATCATGTTTATTGCAATACGGTTATTCATTTAAGTCAAAGAATAATTATTGTTCTATTTACATGAATAAAACCTTCTATGGTCATACACTTAGTATAAATGGTTTATTGAATCTCGATCGTAGTGATACACATAATATTGATGCCAAAACATGCAAAGTTGATAATGATAGTGCAACATACTTGTGGCACTACTGTTTAGGTCATATTGGTGTAAAGCGCATGAAGAAACTCCATGCGGATGGACTTTTGGAATCACTTGATTATGAATCATTTGATGCTTGCGAACCATGCCTCATGGGCAAGATGACCGAGACTCCGTTCTCAGGAACAATGGAGCGAGCAACGGACTTATTGGAAATAATACATACTGATGTATGCGGTCCAATGAGTGTTGAGGCTCGCGGCGGGTATCGTTATTTTCTGACCTTCACAGACGATTTGAGCAGATATAGGTATATCTACTTGATGAAACATAAGTCTGAAACATTTGAAAAGTTCAAAGAATTTCAGAGCGAAGTGGAAAATCATTGTAACAAGAAAATAAAGTTTCTACGATCTGATCGTGGAGGAGAATATTTGAGTTACGAGTTTGGTCTTCATTTGAAACAATGCGGAATAGTTTTGCAACTCATGCCACCTGGAACACCACAGCGTAATGGTGTGTCCGAACGTCGTAACCATACTTTATTGGATATGGTGCGATCTATGATGTCTCTTACTGATTTACCGCTATCGTTTTGGGGTTATGCTTTAGAGACGGCTGCATTCACGTTAAATAGGGCACCATCTAAATCCGTTGAGACGACACCTTATGAACTGTGGTTTGGCAAGAAACCCAAGTTGTCGTTTATTAAAATTTGGGGCTGCGATGCTTATGTGAAAAAGCTTCAACCTGATAAGCTCAAACCCAAATCGGAGAAATGCGTCTTCGTAGGATACCCAAAGGAAACTGTTGGGTACACCTACTATCACAGATCCGAAGGCAAGATATTCGTTGCTAAGAATGGATCCTTTCTAGAGAAGGAGTTTCTCTCGAAAGAAGTGAGTGGGAGGAAAGTAAAACTTGATGAGGTAATTGTACCTTCTCCCAAATTGGAAAGTAGTTCATCACAGAAATCAGTTCCAGTGATGCCTACACCAATTGGTGAGGAAGTTAAAGACGATGATCATGAAACTTCAGATCAAGTTACTAACAAACCTCGTAGGTCAAACAGAATATGTTCCACACCAGAGTGGTACGGTAATCCTATTCTGGGAATCATGTTACTAGACCATGACGAACCTACAAACTATGAGGAAGCGATGATGAGCCCAGATTCCGCAAAATGGTTTGAGGCCATGAAATCTGAGATGGGATCCATGTATGAGAACAAAGTATGGACTTTGATTGACTTGCCCGATGATCGGTGAGCCATTGAGAATAAATGGATCTTTAAGAGGAAGACGGACGCTCATAGTAGTGTTACTATCTATAAAGCTCGAATTGTCACGAAAAGGTTTTCGACAAGTTCAAGGTGTTGACTACGATGAGATTTTCTCACTCGTATCGATGCTTAGAGTCTGTCCGAATCATGTTAGCAATTGCCGCATTTTATGAAATTTGGCAAATGGATGTCAAAACTGCATTCCTTAATGGATATCTCAAAGAAGAGTTGTATATGATGCAACCAGAAGGTTTTGTCGATCCTAAAGGTGCTAACAAAGTGTGCAAGCTCCAGCGATCCATTTATGGACTGGTGCAAGCCTCTCGGAGTTGGAATATACGCTTTGATAGTGTGATCAAAGCATATGGTTTTATACAGACTTGTGGTGAAGCCTGTATTTACAAGAAAGTGAGTGGCAGCACTACAGCCTTTCTGATAAGTATATGTGAATGACATATTGTTGATCGGAAATGATGTAGAATTTTCTGGAAAGCATAAAGGAGTGTTTGAAAGGAGTTTTTCAAAGAAAGACCTCGGTGAAGCTGCTTACATATAGAGCATCAAGATCTATAGAGATAGATCAAGACGCTTGATAAGATTTTTCAATGAATACATACCTTGACAAGATTTTGAAGTAGTTCAAAATGGAACAGTCAAAGAAGGAGTTCTTGCCTATGTTGCAAGGTGTGAAGTTGAGTAAGACTCAAAACCCGACCACGACAGAGAATAGAAAGAGAACGAAAAGTCATTCCCTATGCCTCAGTCATAGGTTCTATAAAGTATGCCATGATGTGTACCAGACCTATTGTATACCCTGCCCTGAGTTTGTCAAGGGAGTACAATAGTGATCTAGGAGTAGATCACTGGACATTGGTCAAAATTATCCTTAGAGGTCTAAGGAAATATTTCTCGGTTATGGAGGTGGTGAGAGTTCGTCGCAAAGAGTTACGACGATGCAAGCTTTGACACCGATCTGGATGACTCTTGAGTCTCGATCTAGATACATATTGAAAGTGGGAGCATTTAGCTAGAGTAGCTCCATGCAGAGCATTGTAGACATAGAAATTTGCAAAATACATATGGATCTGAATGTGGCAGACCCATTGACTAAACCTCTCTCACAAGCAAAACATGATCACACCTTAGTACTCTTTGGGTGTTAATCACATAGCGATGTGAACTAGATTATTGACTTAGTAAACCCTTTGAGTGTTGGTCACATGGCGATGTGAACTATGGGTGTTAATCACATGGTGATGTGAACTATAGGTGTTGAATCACATGGCGACCTGAACTAGATTATTGACTCTAGTGCAAGTGGGAGACAGAAGGAAATATGCCCTAGAGGCAATAATAAAGTTATTATTTATTTCCTTATTTCATGATAAATGTTTATTATTCATGCTAGAATTGTATTAACCGGTAACTTAGTACATGTGTGAATACATAGACAGACAGAGTGTCACTAGTATGCCTCTACTTGACTAGCTCGTTAATCAAAGATGGTTAAGTTTCCTAACCATAGACATGAGTTGTCATTTGATGAACGGGATCACATCATTAGAGAATGATGTGATTGACAAGACCCATCCGTTAGCTTAGCACGATGATCATTTAGTTTGTTGCTATGGCTTTCTTCATGACTTATACATGTTCCTATGACTATGAGATTATGCAACTCCCGAATACCGGAGGAACACCTTGTGTGCTATCAAACGTCACAACGTAACTGGGTGATTATAAGATGCTCTACAGGTGTCTCCGATGGTGTTTGTTGAGTTGGCATAGATCGAGATTAGGATTTGTCACTCCGATTGTCGGAGAGGTATCTCTGGGCCCTCTCGGTAATGCACATCACTATAAGCCTTGCAAGCAATGTGACTAATGAGTTAGTTGCGGGATGATGCATTACAGAACAAGTAAAGGGACTTGCCGGTAACGAGATTGAACTAGGTATTGAGATACCGACGATCGAATCTCGAGCAAGTAACATACCGATGACAAAGGGAACAACGTATGTTGTTATGCGGTTTGACCGATAAAGATCTTCGTAGAATATGTAGGAACCAATATGAGCATCCAGGTTCCGCTATTGGTTATTGACCGGAGACGAGTCTCGGTCATGTCTACATAGTTCTCGAACCCGTAGGGTCCGCACGCTTAACGTTCGGTGATGATCGGTATTATGAGTTTATGTGTTTTGATGTACCGAAGGTTGTTCGGAGTCCCGGATGAGATCACGGACATGACGAGGAGTCTCGAAATGGTCGAGACATAAAGATCAATATATTGGAATGCTATGTTTGGACATCGGAAGGGTTCCGGGTGAGTTCGGGCATTTACCGGAGTATCGGGAGGTTACCGGAACCCTCCGGGGAGTATATGGGCCTTATTGGGCCTTAGTGGGAGAGAGGAGGAGGTGGCCAAGGTGGGGGGCGCGCCCTCCCCAAGCCCAATCCGAATTGGGAAGGGGCCGGCACCCCCTTTCCTTCTCCCTCTCTCCTCCTTCCTTCCTCTCCTACTCCAACTAGGGAAAGGGGGGAATCCTACTCCCGGTGGGAGTAGGACTCCCCTAGGGCGCGCCATAGAGAGGGCCGGCCCTCCCCTCCTCCACTCCTTTATATACGGGGGAGAGGGCACCCCATAGAGACACAAGTTGATTGTTTAGCCGTGTGCGGTGCCCCCCTCCACAGATTTCCACCTCGGTCATATCGTTGTAGTGCTTAGGCGAAGCCCTGCGTCGATAACTTCATCATCACCGTCATCACGCCGTCGTGCTGACAAAGCTCTCCCTCGACACTCAGCTGGATCTATAGTTCGTGGGACGTCACCGAGCTGAACGTGTGCAGATTGTGGAGGTGCCATACTTTCGGTACTAGGATCGGTCGGATCGTGAAGATGTACGACTACATCAACCGCGTTGTCATAACGCTTCCGCTTTCGGTCTACGAGGGTACGTGGACAACACTCTCCCCTCTCGTTGCTATGCATCACCTAGATGGATCTTGCATGTGCGTAGGATTTTTTTTGAAATTACTGCGTTCCCCAACAGTTTCGTACCCTACAATAATCTCTTCGTTTGTTCTCCGCTATTAGTGACTTTGGAGCGACTCTTTGTTGCATGTTGAGGGATTGTTATATGATCTAATTACATTATCCTTGTTGAGAGAACTTGCACTAGTGAAAGTATGAACCCTAGGCCTTGTTTTGAAGCATTGCAATGCCGTTTGTGCTCACTTTTATCATTAGTTACCTTGCTGTTTTTATATTTTCAGATTACAAAAACCTATATCTACCATCCATATTGCACTTGTATCACCATCTCTTCGCCGAACTAGTGCACCTATACAATTTACCATTGTATTGGGTGTGTTGGGGACACAAGAGACTCTTTGTTATTTGGTTGCAGGGTTGTTTGAGAGAGACCATCTTCATCCTACGCCTCCCACGGATTGATAAACCTTAGGTCATCCACTTGAGGGAAATTTGCTACTGTCCTACAAACCTCTGCACTTGGAGGCCAACAACGTCTATGGGATGAAGGTTGTGTAGTAGACATCACGCAAGTGCGGGGAGGGAGGTTGGAGAGTTGGGCGTCGGGGTGTGCGGCGACTGGAGGTTGCGGGAGATGCATTTGGGGTGCGCCGTGGGCAGCTACTGGAAAATTTGTTTTGCGCGGCACGCTGGCGGTTGCTAAACGCATGTTTTGGATCAAACACGTTTTAGTGAGCATATCCGGACCGTACAGAAATCGGTGGATGGATAGGATGTTGCATTGGATCTCCGCACTTCGTGCTTTGATAGGGGTAGTAGATAGATTATTCAATACTTTAGTGGAAATCTTAAAGCTTGCATTAAGAAGACAAATTGGCATATATTGTTAAAGAGTCTCAACATCCCCACATTTTGGAATAAATGCTAAGGCTCCATAGTTAAATCTGGCTAAATCTAACTTTCCTTCTTAAAATCACTGAATAGGTCCAACAAATAAGGTCCCATGATGTGCCAATACTTCTAGTAAAACTCCATAGGCAAACCATCAGGTCCTGGTGTCTTACTGTGTTTCATCTCAAAAACAGCAGTTTTAATTTCATCTAAAGTGAAAGCTCTATCCCACTTTGTCCTATCTACCTCATCTCATAATGTTGGCATGTCAATATCAAGAGAAATATCTAGCATATGAGTGGTGGGACCAAAACAAATTCTTATTAAAAGAAGTAGCATAAAGAAGAAGGTCTTTATCCCCTTGAATAGTTTCATTGTCATCAGTATTAAGAGAAATAATTATGTTCTTCCTCTTCCTACTGCTAGCCTTAGAAATAAAGTAAGAAGTTAAAGCATCTCCTTCCAACAACTAATTCTTCTTAGATCTCTTCCTCTTTATTAATCTTATTTAAAAACCCCTTAAAGCTTTTCCTTTCCATATATTTATCTCTAGTTAAGCCAAAAACCTCACTATCCCTATCTATTTCATCTATCTTACTAGTAAGGAAAACTTTGTGTTTTTTATACAACCATACATAATTTGGATTCCATCCTTGAAGTTTTCTTCTAAGGATTCTTTTTCTGGTGTGCCATTTGTCCTTATGTGTTTTCCAGGATAAACATCACACTAAATACTCCTCGTTGCAGCATCCAAATCCTCTCTAAGGAACCAACACAACTCAAACTTAAAAGGTTTAACAATCTTGGGCAAATTTAAACCAAAATCCATCAACAAAGGAGCATGATCAAATAGTATTCTAGGTAGGGTCTAAGAAACATCAAAGGAAAGATAGTTTCAAAAGATAGAGACATAAGAACTCTATCCAACTTTTCAAGAACTATATATGCGCTACATTCTAGAACGATGGAGTAGTATAATAGATGATTATATTGTGGCACTTTGGGGGGGGGGGGTCTGCATACCGTATGCATGTAAGTCTTTTCGTGCTATCACTTTCATGAGATTTTTCTCCTTATAGAAAGAGCACATACACACTTGCAAGATCTCGAGTTTATGTTGACACCATCATATTAATCACAAACCTAATCCAATTAATGATATGTCTTCACCGGTGAGTTCATCCCAACGAGGGCTTCAAAACAAGATTTCATGTTGTCATATTTTGATGAATTTATTCGCCACCACCAGTTGCTAGATTTTGTTAATATAATTGTTATGTTACTCGTGAAGAATTGCCACCATAATGGTGTACAATTATCAATAATAGCTTTCCATGGTTTTTAGATGTTGCAATGTTACGAATAGCTAAAGAATGGTTATTCACGGTTAACGACAAGTAATGATCAACATCAACTTGTACAAGTACAATGAAGCAAGTTTTACACATGTGTACTTTTTTAACTAACTATAATGTGCAAAAGCCCCGCAATCTTTCTTGCAAAAGGTCTAATTGCAAGTCCCGAAAAGTTTACAAAGCTACAATGAAAAACAAAGAGAAAGGGAGGGGATCTAAATATATACATGCTATCCTTACCTAAAAACTAATGGAGTCCATCGATCCAACCCAGAAGCTTGGGCTTTACAGAAGCCTTAACCCTAAGGGAGGGGGGAGAGATATCATGTACAAATTGACATTTCCAAGAAAGGAAGGATGGCTTCTCCCAACAAAAAATCTTCTATTTCTAATGAGCCAGATGTTTCAAGCAACAGAAATGGCCACTTCAAAGAAGTAGGGATGGCGTGACCTGAGTGTAGCTTAGATAGTCAGGTTCCTTGTGGGGAAACTTGCCCACTTGGGTTCAAGTATTAGACTTGGCATGGGTGCTCACTTTCCTGGATTTAATGAATTTATTTTTTCGGTGGGGAGGAACATGCTCGTTGACAGCGAGGCGCCTCAGCTACCATCTCTCGAAGTGCTCATAGAGATAGGATGTGCGTGCATGCGTTCATATATGCGAGTGTATGTGCGTGAGAGTGTCTGTATCTATGATGTGTTTCGCAAAAAGTAAATGGATGACCAAAATCCCTCTCTAATGGAGGTACCAACTCCCCGGCTAATCTTCAAACAGTTACATATCCCGATGCTAAAGTTGCATGAGAAGAAAAGGTAGTCCCTATTGACGGAGTCAATTCCGATAAATCTCGGGTAGAGGGTCCCAAGCTAGTAGCCTTGATACGATGGTGATGGAGACACGAGGTTTTACCCAAATCCGAAGAGATAAAACCGTACATCCTGCTTGTGTTGTATTAATTTGGGATGGAGTACAAAGTACATGTTGATCTATCACGAGATCGATGATGTAATCTACGAATCCCACCCCCTGGTTCATATAGGTACTGGGGGTTGGGTTACAACAAGGTCGACTAAGTACTCACTCTGTACCTTTATATAGTGTGTGTTTCATCCTGACTACAATACCAAGGAGTGTGGTGGCATGTGTACTTTGGATCCTCATAGGTTGATCCCCTCCACCAAGTATGTCCACATGCATGTGCCCAACGATGGAAACTTCCCAGGCACACTTCCAACCCAGCCAGGGGTATTTTCATCCAAAACTCCAACCGTGCACTACATTGTGGAACTTTGCTAGAAAAATAAGGCGCACTACATAGAGGAATGGAGGGAATAAGGTAACATGTGTTGTAGACGACATTAAGTCTTGGATTATGTGTTAAGTCTTCGAAAAATATTCCTTCTATGCGCCATGGGTTCCTCAATATGGCAACACATACCTGCTACCTCGCGTAGAGCTGATGTCACGCCCGGATAATTAAGCTACAGTAGTCCTCTGCTAATGATGCCACGTCACCTTGATTACTGTTGCTAGTCTTGCGTTAGTTCGAAACCGATTCAAATTCAAATTTAAAGTAAAGTCAAACAGTAAAAGTTTTCAAAAGTCAAAACTAAATTGTTCCTAATGTGTCAAATAATCCATAGACCATGTTGGTGGAGAGACCACACCCTTATAAAGTATTTAGATGCACTAAAGTAAAGAAAATTGTGGCTAAAAATATATATATTTAAATACCTTTTAAATAATAAAAATGTATCAAGTAATTATTACTACACCAAACATGAACAAGCTAGTGGCTTATATTATAACGATACTTTAGGAGTTTGTTTTGTATTTTATAAAAACTGTAATAGGTGTAACCAAAATAGAACAGAAAATAATAAATAAAAGAAAAGTAAATAAAAACAAAGCTAAGAAAAAAAATAAAAGACACCCCCCCCGCTGGGCCAACCGGCCCAGCTAACCAACCAGCCGGCCGGCCCACCCCCGCTGCCCCTGCTTAATCCCCCACCCCCACCGAACCCTAGCCCACGTTCCCCACTCGCTCCCCCTCCCCCCCCACTCGCTACCCCGATCTCGATCGAGATCGGGGCGAAGAACCGAAGCCGCCCGACGCAGCGCCGCTGTCATCGCCGTCATCTCACTGCCCGAAGCCCTCCCCCCCCCCCCCGCCGTTGCCGTCGTCTTCCTCGTCTCCGCCTCGACCGCCCCGCGTCGTCCTCTGCTCGTTGGAGGGTCGCGACGTTGCCGGCCTGCCTCCTCGCCTCCTCGTCCCTCTCCTCACCGGAACGTCGTCCCCGTCACCCTCCTCGACCCCCGCTGCCTAACCCCTACGGCCACCATGAGCTTCCTCCCTTCCCCTCTCTATTGCCGGCGCCGGCCACCCCGCTCGTCGCACCGTGGCCGTGCCCCGCACGCGCTCACCCCGCGCCCCCAGTTACTCTGCTCTGTCGTGGCCACCCCACATCCTGCCTCTGCTCCTCGCGCCGTCGCGCACGCGCGCACTGCCGCTCGGCCGCGCCACCAACCACTGTCGTCATGCGCCGCCCGGTCCCAAGGCCGCCCGTGGCCGTACTCCGGCATCTCCCCTGTTCTGGCCACTACTCGCCGCCGTCGGCTGGCCTCGCCATGGCCCTCGCGGCCGATGCTCGGGCCTGCCTCGCGCCCGGGTCGGACGCCCGCGCCCGTAACCCGACGCCCGATAGGCCCCCGTGCCTATGACAGATGGGGCTCACGCCCAAAAATAAAACAAAAAATAAGATTAATTAAATAATAATTGTTAATTAATTAATTAGTTAGTTAGTAAGTTAATTAGTTAACTTAAATAACCTGCTTAATAACCTAATCAACCAGATTAGTTAATCAAATGTTGTTTAGTAAAACATGTATCAATGACATGCGGGTCCCATGGGCCCTTTTGACCAGTCAACGGTCCAGTCAAACGCTCACTAGACATTTGACCAGGGCCCCACCTGTCAGCCTCTTAGACACACTCTGGGTACACTTCCTGCGTACCCGTAGCATCTAAATACAAATTTAATTTCGAATTAAATTAAATCCAGAAATTAGAAAATCATTTTAAATCTTTTAAAATTAATATAAAATAAACCGTAGCTCGGATGAAAAAACTTTGTACATGAAAGTTGCTCAGAACGACGAGACGAATCCGAATACGCAGCCCGTTCGTCAGCCACATGTCCCTAGCATAGCAAGCGTGCAACATTTCACCTTCGGTTCATCTGTCCGAAAACGCGAAACGCCGGGGATACTTTCCCGGATGTTTCCCCCCTTCGTCGGTATCACCTACTACCGCGTTAGGGCATACCTAGCACCGCGTATTGCCTCGTTATGTTTTGTGATGCTTTGTTTGCTCCGTATTTACTGTTTCTTCCCCCTCTTCTTCTCCGGTAGACCCCGAGACCGACGCCGCTACTACCCAGTACGACTACGGTGTTGACGACCCCTCCTTCTCGGCTGAGCTTCCAGGCAAGCCCCCCCTTGATCACCAGATATCGCCTATTCTTCTATATACTGCTTGCATTAAAGTAGTGTAGCATGTTACTGATTTCGGTTAATCCTATTCTGTTGCATAGCCTCTCATTGTTGCTACAGTTGTTACCCTTACCTGCTATCCTACTGCTTAGAATAGGATGCTAGTTTTTCCATCAGTGGCCCTACATTCTTGTCCGTCTGCCATGCTATACTACTGGGCCGTGATCACTGCGGGAGGTGATCACGGGTATATACTATATACTTTATATATATGACACATGTGGTGACTAAAGTCGGGTCGGCTCGAGAAGTACCCGCAAGTGATTCTGATGAGGGGGCTGAAAGGACAGGTGGCTCCATCGCGGTAGAGGTGGGCCTGGGTTCCTGACGGCCCTCGACTTTTACTTTGTGGCGGAGCGACATGGCAGGTTGAGACCACCTAGGAGAGAGGTGGGCCTGGCCCTGGTCGGCGTTCGCGGATACTTAACATGCTTAACGAGATCTTGGTATTTGATCTGAGTCTGGCCATTTGGTCTATATGCACTAACCAACTACTCGGGAACAGTTATGGGCACTCGACGTCGTGGTATCAGCCGAAGCCTTCGTGACGTCAGCGACTGAGTGGCGCGCGCCGGATTGGACTGGAACGCCTGCTAGGCTAGGTCTGCTTCCGGCCGCGTTCGCAACGTGAAGGTGTGCAATGGGCGATGGGCCCAGACCTCTGCGCCATAGGATTTAGACCGGCGTGCTGACCTCTCTGTTGTGCCTAGGTGGGGCTGCGACGTGTTGATCTTCCGAGGCCGGGCATGACCCAGAAAAGTGTGTCCGGCTAAATGGGATCGAGCGTGTTGGGTTATGTGGTGCACCCCTGCAGGGAAGTTTATCTATTCGAATAGCCATGTCCCTCGGTAAAAGGACGACCCGAAGTTGTACCTTGACCTTATGACAACTAGAACTGGATACTTAATAAATAAAACACACCCTTCCAAGTGCCAGATATAACCTGGTGATCGCTCTCTAACAGGGCGACGAGGAGGGGATCGCCGGGTAGGTTTATGCTATGCGATGCTACTTGGTGAACTTACCATCTACTCTCTTCTACATGCTGCAAGATGGAGGCTGCCAGAAGCGTAGTCTTCGACAGGATTAGCTATCCCCCTCTTATTCTAGCATTCTACAGTTCAGTCCACCGATATGACCCTTTACACATATACCCATGCATATGTAGTGTAGCTACTTGCTTGCGAGTACTTTGGACGAGTACTCACGGTTGCTTTTCTCCCTCTTTTCCCCTTTCTATACCTGGTTGTCGCCACCAAATGCTGGAGTCCAGGAGCTAGAGATCCCGAGGATGATTCTACATGGAGTTCGGCTTCGAGGAGTAGTTAGGAGGTCCCAGGCAGGAGGCCTTGCCTTTTTGATCGTTGCTACTTTTGTGCTAGCCTTCTTAAGGCAAACTTGTTTAACTTATGTCTGTACTCAGATATTGTTGCTTCCGCTGACTCGTCTATGATCGAGCTCGTGTATTCGAGCCCTCGAGGCCCCTAGATTGTATTATGATGCTTGTATGACTTATTTATGTTGTAGAGTTGTGTTGTGATATCTTCCCGTGAGTCCCTGATCTTGATCGTACACATTTGTGTGCATGATTAGTGTACGATTGAATCGGGGGCGTCACAAGTTGGTATCAGAGCCAACTACCTGTAGGAATCCCCCTTCCATACTCCTTGGCCGAAGTCGAGTCTAGCCATTGAAAAACTTGTACTAACATAACTGTGTGGCTGACGGGCCCACGTCGTCATTGGGTGGTATTAGGATCTTTTACTCCGTATCTATACTCTGGGACTCTGATCTCTCTTCTATTCGGGTTAAGTGAATTTTGCTAAATCTAACATTAGGATCTCGTTATCACTTTCACCCGGAGAGCCCCTTATTACTGATGATCGTCTGCTGCACGTGAAGACCCTGAAGATACTCTCCGTTGATAACCCGAGAACGTGTGTTCATCGCTTTTGCAATTCCCTTTCATCGATAAACTCCTATGGATAACCACGTATAACCGCCATTCATACAATGTTTCCCAGTTGATCTTGTTATTACAAGATACCCCGAAATTCTCTCTGTTGTTCCGAGAATCCTTTGAGCTTACTGCCTTGCTGTTCTTTGTCACCTGAATACCCCTACGGATAATTCTCGCACTTACCGAGTATCCGCTCATCCCTAGTTGATTCAAGTATTTCACAAAAGTGTTCAAAATACCATTCGATCTTCCGAAAATCCTCAGGAGCCTTTTTGCTCTTGAAATTCTTGCTTACTTGCATTATGATTAATCTTAAGTCTCGTAATCTTATTGGCATCTCTTTTCATTATCATTTTGAGTCCGTTGATTCAATTTGTTGTGAATGCTCGCAATCCTCAATCAGAGCCTAGAATTCATCCTTCCGGCTCAGACGTCATTTGAAACGTGAACTGGTTATCGACCAATCAAATTGCCGTCGATTGTACCCCTAAGTCTATTAAACTTATCCATTCATAATCAGACCATTGGCTTCTGATCCCTTGATTTGGAAATGATAATTCCTTTGTATTTGAGCTTTGAATTACTCAGTTGTTTTTATAGTCCGATGCCCTTTCGTTCCTTCTTCCTCTGATAGAGTACCGATACTCGCATCAGCTCCGTTGTAGACCACAAGACCCCTTGTTGGGTTATTATCCGACAACGTCCTTCATATTCAATCACTTTGGAAGTTCCTTCCCTGATACATAATGCCTTTAGTAAATCCTATTCCTTGATTTGGCCAACCATGCTCTGCTTTCGAGCTGGTGATATTTACTATGGAAGCTTGTGGTATATGTTTCCACGATGCCCTAATGGGTTGAATCTAGGCCTTCCATAATATGTGAGAACCCGAAGGTTTTCACAAGTCATACTCTTCCGGTGTTCTACCAGATAAAATTCCAACACTACAGTTATATCAAAGCGAGAGGTGAATGAAATGATATGCATTAACGAAGTGGGAGTCGACCTTGAACTTTGTGTTCATGCCCATGAAAATGATGTAGACCGTCTCGGAAGCTTCTTGCAAAATGTTTATCCAGCTGTATGATTCTTTCGGTATTCTTGAAATTGATTCCTTATAGTTATGGTTCCGACCATGCTGTCCTGATCTGATATATCTGATGGGAATTCATTCCAGTGCCTCGTCTAATTTTGGCAAGGTTGAAGTATCTACTATCATAGGTCAATGACCCGGTTCTACTTCTATCATGTTCTACCTTCGAGTATTACCCCCTGGTATCTCGGAGATGTCTTGCCATTGCACCACATTTTACTAACCTTGTTGAAGTAATGTCTTTCCTTGTCATAATCACTCTACGGGTTCTGGGTTGTCGTCAACCGAGAACACCGATTAGTGAATCAAGTCTGCACTCCGATTCAATAACTCTAAGTAATTTTTGTTGCTTATGAGTTTAATAATCCTTCAAGTCGTTCCTAGCCTGGTCGGCTATATCATTATCGTGCTGATTTTAACTGTGCTACCTGGTCCTTAATCCCGGAGCACAACTTCCGATGATGAGCTAAGCTTACGTCGATTCCCTCATCTTATCGTTCCACCTCAAACAACAAGCTTGATCCCGAGTTGGTGTTGTATCCGTGGATCCAATATCTTTCGCTACAACCGTACCTTTGCTTGATGCAGTCGCTGTTTGATTGCTTCTTCGTGGAACCTCTCGACAAATGTGTCGTGGTCATCATCAACATTTTGAGGTCTTCCAAGATATCTAGCGAATTCTTGATGAGAAATAGCATCCGTTGCCCTCGATGATTTGGGTTATCATCCACAACATTATTGCATTCCCTCCAACACAAAACTTGTTCCTGTTTTGTGTTGTACCTTGAGTTCCTTGCTATCCAACTTATGTTATGTTCTACCGCGGAGTATTACCATCTTTGATGTCAAGAATGTTGTGAGGATTGCTCCACCTCTTAAGAATTCTTGCTATAATGATACTTCTCACCATCACCATTCTTTCTTGGTCCTCCTGTTGATTCCAACCGGGGTAACCACAAGTGAACGGTGTTGTTTGGATTCTGCACTTCTAGCAACCCTATTGCTTTGAAGTTAATGATCGTTAATTCATTCTTAGCCTATCGGTTGCTGAACCACCATTCTAACGTTGATCATGCTACTATAAGCCCACATTTCGGGTGCACCTTTTCAGCCAATGTTTAATTGTGGATGTTTTCCTCGAACCTACATCATTATATCATTTGCTCTGACAAATGTTATCTCCTTGTTCACATAATTGTGGAAATCGATCTTTTAAAAATCTCAATGAATTGTCACAGAGTTCATCAGCCACCTCCTCATTCTTTCCTTGGTTAAATGATGAACTCTTGTTCCGGAACTTGCTTCCATAGTTCATTTCCCGAGAATCTTACAATGACATCTCGTCAATTTGTGTTGCACCTTTTCTTCTCAGGCATCCTGAGTTGGAGATATTCTGACACCAATCATATCTGAATCTCGGTCGGATATGATGGTTGGAACATATTTCCAAGAGTTATATCATTGGTCTTTATATGAACCGTTACGGTGATGTCATGCCTAGCACACCTGGCCGGAGGACCTATTGTTATAGTTTTCTTTTTGGCAAGCTTAGCGATTCTTCCATGAGGAAATTGTAACACTTATTCTATAAGTTGTTCTTGATGAATCCTTTGTGTTTCCAAAGTCGGATCTTCACCTGATGACCATGTCAATGCTATCTCGAAGCATGTCTATGGTACTCCTATCATCAATAAGAACATTTGAAGCACAATGCAAAAATTTCCTTATCAATTATCCAAACACCGCTGTATGGGTAATGTCATGAAATTTCTCTCCCCTGCCTAAAGAGTTTTCTACATAATATCATGTCATGGATGTCATGCTTTGCTTGTCTTTGGGAAGGATATACCCTTGAAATATGTGTTTAAACACATTTCCCTTTCCATTGTTCTGTTTAATTTGATAATCATATTTGTCTTTCCATTGGTTGGTTTAATGTTTCTTGTGATCTATATGATCTAAGCAGTAATGTTCTCCTGCTTATGTAAACACCTCGGTGTACAATTCTGTCAGCAAGACCCTGTTACCATTGTTAATGACATTCCGGTAGCCACCGATGGACGAGAACTTTGTCTATTGGTCCGCCTCGTTCAACGAGCAGGAAAATGGTTCTCTTCGTCCCTCGCCCTTGGTACCGACGTTGTTGCCGACATAATCGACAGGCTACCCTCTGACCTGCCTTGCTATCATGACCATGCAAGATGTCACCGCTCCCTCTACTTTTAACCCACATGGTGGGCCCATAACCCACAGGTCCACTGGATCGAAACCTGACTCTTCTTTATAACCCGGATTCTAATGTATCCTTTGCACCTGGCTTCGTATTGTTGGAAATATGCCCTAGAGGCAATAATAAAATGGTTATTATTATATTTCCTTGTTCATGATAATTGTCTATTGTTCATGCTAAAATTGTATTGATAGGAAACTCAGATACATGTGTGGATACATAGACAACACTATGTTCCTAGTAAGCCTCTAGTTGACTAGCTCGTTGATCAATAGATGGTTACGGTTTCCTGACCATGGACATTGGATGTCGTTGATAACGGGATCACATCATTAGGAGAATGATGTGATGGACAAGACCCAATCCTAAGCCTAGCACAAGATCGTGTAGTTCGTTTGCTAAGAGCTTTTCTAATGTCAAGTATCATTTCCTTAGACCATGAGATTGTGCAACTCCCGGATACCGTAGGAATGCTTTGGGTGTACCAAACGTCACAACGTAACTGGGTGGCTATAAAGGTGCACTACAGGTATCTCCGAAAGTGTCTGTTGGGTTGGCACGAATCGAGAGTGGGATTTGTCACTCCGTGTAAACGGAGAGGTATCTCTGGGCCCACTCGGTAGGACATCATCATAATGTGCACAATGTGACCAAGGAGTTGATCACGGGATGATGTGTTACGGAACGAGTAAAGAGACTTGCCGGTAACGAGATTGAACAAGGTATTGGGATACCGACGATCGAATCTCGGGCAAGTAACATACCGATAGACAAAGGGAATTGTATATGGGATTGATTGAATCCCCGACATCGTGGTTCATCCGATGAGATCATCATGGAACATGTGGGAGCCAACATGGGTATCCAGATCCCGCTGTTGGTTATTGGCCGGAGAACGTCTCGGTCATGTCTGCATGGTTACGTAGGGTCTACACACTTAAGGTTCGATGACGCTAGGGTTATAGGGAATAGATATACGTGGTTACCGAATGTTGTTCGGAGTCCCGGATGAGATCCCGGACGTCACGAGGAGTTCCGGAATGGTCCGGAGGTAAAGATTTATATATGGGAAGTCCCGTTTTGGCCACCGGAAGAGTTTCGGGCGTCACCGGTAATGTACCGGGACCACCGGGAGGGGCCACCAGCCCCAGAGGCCTACGTGGGCCAATAGTGGGAAGGGACCAGCCCCTAGGTGGGCTGGGGCGCCTCCCACCAAGGCCCAAGGCGCCCTCAAGAGGAGAGGGGGCAAACCCTAGGAGCAGATGGGCCCTAAGGCCCACCCTAGGTGCGCCCCCCTCTCTCCCCCTTGGCCGCCACCCAGATGGGATCTAGAGGCTTCCGCCAACCCCAGGGAGGGAACCCTAGGTGGGGGCGCAGCCCCTCCTCTTCCCCTATATATACTTGAGGTTTTGGGGCTGCCAAGGACATGAGACTCCCTCTCTCTTTGGCGCAGCCCTACCCCTCTCCCTCCTCGTCTCTCGCAGTGCTTGGCGAAGCCCTGCTAGAGTGCCACGCTCATCCATCACCACCATGCCATTGTGCTGCTGTTGGACGGAGTCTTCCCCAACCTCTCCCTCTCTCCTTGCCGGATCAAGGCATGGGAGACGTCACCGGGCTGCACGTGTGTTGAACGCGGAGGCGCCGTGGTTCGGCGCTTAGATCGGAATCAACCGCGATCTGAATTGCTACGAGTACGACTCCTTCATCCGCGTTCTTGCAACGCTTCCGCTTAGCGATCTTCAATAGTATGTAGATGCACTCCCCTTCCCCTCGTTGCTAGATTACTCCATAGATTGATCTTGGTGATGCGTAGAAAATTTTGAATTTCTGCTACGTTCCCCAACAGTGGCATCATGAGCTAGGTCTATGCGTAGTTTCTATGCACGAGTAGAACACAAAGTAGTTGTGGGCGTCAATTTTGTCAATTTACTTGCCGTTACTAGTCTTATCTTGATTCGGCGGCATCGTGGGATGAAGCGGCCCGGACCGACCTTACACGTACTCTTACGTGAGACAGGTTCCACCGACTGACATGCACTAGTTGCATAAGGTGGCTAGCGGGTGTCTGTCTCTCCCACTTTAGTCGGATCGGATTCGATGAAAAGGGTCCTTATGAAGGGTAAATAGAAATCGGCATATCACGTTGTGGCTTTTGCGTAGGTAAGAAACGTTCTTGCTAGAAACCCATAGCAGCCACGTAAAACATGCAACAACAATTAGAGGACGTCTAACTTGTTTTTGCAGGGTATGCTATGTGATGTGATATGGCCAAAAGGATGTGATGAATGATATATGTGATGTATGAGATTGATCATGTTCTTGTAATAAAAATCATGACTTGCATGTCGATGAGTATGACAACCGGCAGGAGCCATAGGAGTTGTCTTAATTTATTTTATGACCTGCGTGTCAATGAAAACGCCATGTAATTACTTTACTTTATTGCTAACCGTTAGCCATAGTAGTAGAAGTAATAGTTGGTGAGACAACTTCATGAAGACACGATGATGGAGATCATGATGATGGAGATCATGGTGTCATGCCGGTGACGAAGGTGGTCATGCCGCGCCTCGAAGATGGAGATCAAAGGCGCAAGATGATATTGGCCATATCACGTCACTTTATGATTTGCATGTGATGTTTGTCATGTTTACATCTTATTTGCTTAGAACGACGGTAGCATAAATAAGATGATCCCTCACTAAAATTTCAAGAGACGTGTTCCCCCTAACTGTGCACCGTTGCGAAGGTTCATTGTTTCGAAGCACCACGTGATGATCGGGTGTGATAGATTCTAACGTTCGAATACAACGGGTGTTGACGAGCCTAGCATGTACAAACATGGCCTTGGAACACATGCGAAACACTTAGGTTGACTTGACGAGCCTAACATGTACAGACATGGCCTCGGAACACAAGAGATCGAAAGGTCGAACATGAGTCATATAGTAGATGCGATCAACATGGAGATGTTCACCGATGATGACTAGTCCGTCTCACGTGATGATCGGACACGGCCTAGTTTGACTCGGATCATGTATCACTTAGATGACTAGAGGGATGTCTATCTGAGTGGGAGTTCATTAAATAATTAGATGAACTTAGTTATCATGAACATAGTCAAAAGGTCTTTGCAAATTATGTCGTAGCTTACGCTTTAGTTCTACTAAGATATGTTCCTAGAGAAAATTTAGTTGAAAGTTGATAGTAGCAATTATGCGGACTGGGTCCGTAAACTGAGGATTGTCCTCATTGCTGCACAGAAGGCTTATGTCCTTAATGCACCGCTCGGTGTGCTGAACCTCGAGCATCGTTTGTGGATGTTGCGAACATCTGACATACACGTTTTGATGACTACGTGATAGTTCAGTGCGTAATGTTAAATGGTTTAGAATTGAGGCACCGAAGACATTTTGAAACGTCGCGGAACATATGAGATGTTCCAAGAGCTGAAATTGGGATTTTAGGCTCGTGCCCACGTCGAGAGGTGTGAGACCTCCGACAAGTTTCTTAAGCCTACAAACTAAGGGAGAAAAGCTCAATCGTTGAGCGTGTGCTTAGATTATCTGAGTACTACAATCGCTTGAACCGAGTGGGAGTTAATCTTCCAGATGAGATAGTGATGGTTCTCCATAGTCACTGCCACCAAGCTATTAGAGCTTCGTGATGAACTATAACATATCAGGGATAGATATGATGATCCTTGAGCTATTCGCGATGTTTGACACCGCGAAAGTAGAAATCAAATAGGAGCATCAATTGTTGATGGTTAGTAAAACCACTAGTTTCTAGAAGGGCAAGGGCAAAAAGGGATACTTCATGAAACAGCAAATCATTTGCTACTCTAGTGAAGAATCCCAAGGTTGAACCCAAACCTGAGACTAAGTGCTTCTGTAATGAGGGGAACGGTCACTGAAGCAGAACTACCCTAGATACTTGGTAGATGAGAAGGCAGGCAAGGTCAAAAGAAGTATATTGGATATACATTATATGAATGTGTACTTTACTAGTACTCCTAGCAGCACCAGGGTATTAGATACCGCTTCGGTTGCTAAGTGTTAGTAACTCGAAATAAAAGCTGCGGAATAAACGGAGACTAGCTAAAGGTGAGATGACGATATGTGTTGGAAGTGTTTCCAAGGTTGATGTGATCAAGCGTCGCATGCTCCCTCTACCATCGAGATTGGTGTTAAACCTAAATAATTGTTATTTGGCGTTTGCGTTGAGCACAAACATGATTGTATTATGTTTATCGCAATACGGTTATTCATTTAAGGAGAATAATGGTTACTCTGTTTATTTGAATAATACCTTCAATGGTCTTGCACCTAAAATGAATCTCGATCGCAGTGATACACATGTTCGTGCCAAAAGATATAAAATAGTAATGATAGTACCACATACTTGTGGCACTGCCATTCGAGTCATATTGGTATAGAACGCATGAAGAAGCTCCATGTAGATGGATCTTTGGACTCACTCGTTTTTGAAAAGATTGAGACATGCGAACCATGTCTATTGGTATACATGCATGAAGAAACTCCATGCAGATGGATCGTTTGGACTCACTTGATTTTGAATCACTTGAGACATGCAAATCATACCACATGGGCAAGATGACTGAAAGGCCTCGTTTTCAGTAAGATGGAACAAGAGAGCAATTTGTTGGAAGTAATACATTTGATGTGTGCAGTCCAATGAGTGCTGAGGCACGCAGTGGATATCGATATGTTCTTACTTCACAGATGATTTAAGTAGATGCTGAGAATATTTACTTGATGAAACACAAGTCTGAATTATTGAAAGGTTCAAGTAATTTCAGAGTGAAGTTGAAGATCGTCGTGACAAGAGGATAAAATGTCTATGATATGATCATAGAGATATCTGAGTTACGAGTTTGGCACACAATTAAGACATTGTGGAAAGTGTTTCACAATTAATACCGCCTGGAACACCATAGTGTGATGGTGTGTCCGAACATCATAACTGCACCCTATTGGATATGGTGCATACCATGATGTCTCTTATCAAATTACACTATCGTTTATGGGTTAGGCATTAGAGACAACCGCATTCACTTTAAATAGGGCACCACGCAATTCCGTTGAGATGACACCGTTTAGAGAAACCTAAGTTGTCGTTTCTTAAAAGTTTGGGGCTGCGATGCTTATGTGAAAAAGTTTCAGGCTGATAAGCTCGAACCCAAAGCGGATAAATGCATCTTCATAGAATACCCAAAACAGTTGGGTATACCTCCTATTTCAGATCTGGAAGCAAAAGTAATTGCTTCTAGAAACGGGTCCTTTCTCGAGAAAAAGTTTCTCTCGAAAGAATTGAGTGGGAGGATGGTGGAGACTTGATGAGGTTATTGAACCATAACTTCAACTAGTGTGTAGCAGGGCACGGGAAGTTGTTCCTGTGGCACCTACACCAATTGAAGTGGAAGCTTATGATTGATCATGAAACTTCGGATCAATTCACTACCAAACCTTGTAGGACGACGAGGATGCGTACTACTTTAGAGTGGTACGTGATCCTGTCTTGGAAGTCATGTTTCTAGACAATAATGAACCTACGAGCTATGGAGAAGCGATGGTGGTCCCGGATTCCGACGAATGGCTCGAGGCCATAAAATCCGAGAGAGGATCCATGTACTTGATGGTCGTAAGGCTGTTGGGTGGAGATGGATTTTAGAAGGAAGACAGACAATGATGGTAAGTGTCACCATTAAGAAAGCTCGGCTTGTCGTTAAGATGTTTTCCGATAAGTTCAAGGAGTTGACTACGATGAGATTTTCTCACTCGTAGCGATGCTAAGAGTCTGTTGGAATTATATTAGCAGTTACTGCATTATTTATGAAATCTTGCAGATAGGATGTCAAAACATTGTTTCCTTGACGGTTTTCTTGAGGAAAGGTTGTATGTGATACGACAGGAAGGTTTTGTCAATCCTGAAAGATGCTAACAAGTATGCAAAGCTCCAGCAATCCTTCTAAGGACTGGAGTAAGCATCTCGGAGTTGGAATGTACGCTTTGATGAGATGATCAAAGATTTTGGGTTTATACAAAGTTTATGAGAAACTTGTATTTCCAAAGAAGTGAGTGGGAGCACTATAGAATTTCTGATGAGTATATGTTGTTGACATATTGTTGATCAGAGATGATGTAGACTTTCTGGAAAGCATACAGAGTTATTTGAAAAGTGTTTTTCAATGGAAAACCTGGATTAAGCTACTTGAACATTGAGCATCAAGATCTATAAGGATAGATCAAAAACCGCTTAATAGTACTTTCAAATGAATACATGCCGTGACAAGATTTTGAAGGAGTTCAAAATCAGCAAAGAAGGAGTTCTTGGCTGTGTTACAAGGTGTGAGTATTGAGTAAGACTCAAGACCTGACCACAGCAGAAGAGAGAAAAAGGATGAAGGTCGTCCCCTATGCTTTAGACGTAGGCTCTACAGTATGCTATGTTGTTTACCGCACCTAAAGTGTGCCTTGCCATGAGTTGGTCAAGGGGTAAAAGAGTGATCCAGGAATGAATCACATGACAGCGGTCGAACTTATCCTTAGTATCTAGCGGACTAAGGAATTTTTCTCGATTATGGAGGTGGTAAAAGAGTTCGTCGTAAAGGGTTACGTCGATGCGAACTTTGACACTAATCCGGATGACTCTGAGTTGTAAACCGGATTCGTATAGTAGAGCAGTTATTTGGAATAGCTCCAAGTAGCGCGTGGTAGGTACATCTACAAGATGACATAGAGATTTGTAAAGCACACACGGATCTGAATGTTGCAGACCCGTTGACTAAAACCACTCTCACAAGCAGAACATGATCAAACCCTAGTAAACTCTTTGGGTGTAGTCACATGGCGATGTGGACTATGAATGTTAATCACATGGCGATGTGAACTAGATTATTGACTCTAGTGCAAGTGGGAGACTGTTGGAAATATGCCCTAGAGGCAATAATAAAATGGTTATTATTATATTTCCTTGTTCATGATAATTGTCTATTGTTCATGCTAAAATTGTATTGATAGGAAACTCAGATACATGTGTGGATACATAGACAACACTATGTCCCTAGTAAGCCTCTAGTTGACTAGCTCGTTGATCAATAGATGGTTACGGTTTCCTGACCATGGACATTGGATGTCGTTGATAACGGGATCACATCATTAGGAGAATGATGTGATGGACAAGACCCAATCCTAAGCCTAGCACAAGATCATGTAGTTCGTTTGCTAAGAGCTTTTCTAATGTCAAGTATCATTTCCTTAGACCATGAGATTGTGCAACTCCCGGATACCGTAGGAATGCTTTGGGTGTACCAAACGTTACAACGTAACTGGGTGGCTATAAAGGTGCACTACAGGTATCTCCGAAAGTGTCTGTTGGGTTGGCACGAATCGAGACTGGGATTTGTCACTCCGTGTAAACGGAGAGGTATCTCTGGGCCCACTCGGTAGGACATCATCATAATGTGCACAATGTGACCAAGGAGTTGATCACGGGATGATGTGTTATGGAACGAGTAAAGAGACTTGCCGGTAACGAGATTGAACAAGGTATCGGGATACCGACGATCGAATCTCGGGCAAGTAACATACCGATAGACAAAGGGAATTGTATACGGTATTGATTGAATCCCCGACATCGTGGTTCATCCGATGAGATCATCGTGGAACATGTGGGAGCCAACATGGGTATCCAGATCCCGCTGTTGGTTATTGGCCGGAGAACGTCTCGGTCATGTCTGCATGGTTCCCGAACCCGTAGGGTCTACACACTTAAGGTTCGATGACGCTAGGGTTATAGGGAATAGATATACGTGGTTACCGAATGTTGTTCGGAGTCCCGGATGAGATCCCGGACGTCACGAGGAGTTCCGGAATGGTCCGGAGGTAAAGATTTATATATGGGAAGTCCCGTTTTGGCCACCGGAAGAGTTTCGGGCGTCCCCGGTAATGTACCGGGACCACCGGAAGGGTCCGGGGGTCCACGGGAGGGGCCACCAGCCCCAGAGGCCTACGTGGGCCAATAGTGGGAAGGGACCAGCCCCTAGGTGGGCTGGGGCGCCTCCCACCAAGGCCCAAGGCGCCCTAAAGAGGAGGGGGGGCAAACCCTAGGAGCAGATGGGCCCTAAGGCCCACCCTAGGTGCGCCCCCCCTCTCCCCCCCTTGGCCGCCACCCAGATGGGATCTGGGGGCTGCCGCCAACCCCAGGGAGGGAACCCTAGGTGGGGGCGCAGCCCCTCCTCTTCCCCTATATATACTTGAGGTTTTGGGGCTGCCAAGGACATGAGACTCCCTCTCTCTTTGGTGCAGCCCTACCCCTCTCCCTCCTCGTCTCTCGCAGTGCTTGGCGAAGCCCTGCTAGAGTGCCACGCTCCTCCATCACCACCATGCCGTTGTGCTGCTGTTGGACGGAGTCTTCCCCAACCTCTCCCTCTCTCCTTGCTGGATCAAGGCGTGGGAGACGTCACCGGGCTGCACGTGTGTTGAACGCGGAGGCGCCGTGGTTCGGCGCTTAGATCGGAATCAACCGCGATCTGAATCGCTACGAGTACGACTCCTTCATCCGCGTTCTTGCAACGCTTCCGCTTAGCGATCTACAATGGTATGTAGATGCACTCCCCTTCCCCTGTTGCTAGATTACTCCATAGATTGATCTTGGTGATGCGTAGAAAATTTTGAATTTCTGCTACGTTCCCCAACACGTATGTGATTCACGAGCTGAATGCTATACCATTATTCATCCTGGAATCAAACACATTGTTATTCTCGTTGTTCAAACCCCCATTCTAGCTTCGTCCTAGTCATCGAATGATTGCCTACTCGTTTGAAACTTTGGTACCATCGTATATTGCACTCAACGAATTCACTGAAATACAACTCGTGGGGTACCTTTTGTATTTCCCATTGAGTTCACCGTCAGATGCCCAGCTTTGTGGATATGCGTTCTTCCGGAGTTTTCCCCCTTGGTCGCCTTCGTAGGACGATGGAGATCCCGAAGAAAGGATGACGACGGGATCATGGTGACTTGAAACAGAGAAATGAAGACATCAACGAAAGGGATCAACCTCTTCGAAAGGGCAGCCAAGATCGAGAACGCTCGTTAGAATTTTGTAACCAAATCCCTTCCCCTCTTAAATCTCGGGACGAGATTTCTTGTAGTGGAGGAGAATTGTGACGCCCGGATAATTAAGCTACAGTAGCCCTCTGCTAATGATGCCACGTCACCTTGATTACTGTTGCTAGTCTTGCGTTAGTTCGAAACCGATTCAAATTCAAATTTAAAATAAAGTCAAACAGTAAAAGTTTTCAAAAGTCAAAACTAAATTGTTCCTAATGTGTCAAATAATCCATAGACCATGTTGGTGGAGAGACCACACCCTTATAAAGTATTTAGATGCACTAAAGTAAAGAAAATTGTGGCTAAAAAAATATATATTTAAATACCTTTTAAATAATAAAAATGTATCAAGTAATTATTACTACACCAAACATGAACAAGCTAGTGGCTTATATTATAACGATACTTTAGGAGTTTGTTTTGTATTTTATAAAAACTGTAATAGGTGTAACCAAAATAGAACAGAAAATAATAAATAAAAGAAAAGTAAATAAAAAAAAGCTAAGAAAAAAAAAGACACCCCCCCGCTATGCCAACCGGCCCAGCTAACCAACCAGTCGGCCGGCCCACCCCCGCTGCCCCCTGCTTAACCCCCCACCCCCATCGAACCCTAGCCCACGTTCCCCACTCGCTCCCCTCCCCCCCACTCGCTACCCCGATGTGGATCGAGATCGGGGCGAAGACCCGAAGCCGCCCGACGCAGCGCCGCTGTCGTCGCCGTCATCTCGCTGCCCGGAGCCCCCCCCCCGCCCCCGCCGTCGCTGTCGTCTTCCTCGTCTCCGCCTCGACCTCCCCCATCCTCGACCGCCCCGCGTCGTCCTCTGCTCGTTGGAGGGTCGCGACGTTGCCGGCCTGCCTCCTCGCCTCCTCGTCCCTCTCCTCGCCGGAACGTCGTCCCTGTCACCCTCCTCGACCCCCGCTGCCTAACCCCTACGGCCACCGTGAGCTTCCTCCCTTCCCCTCTCTATTGCCGGCGCCGGCCACCCCGCTCGTCGCACCGTGGCCGTGCCCCGCACGCACTCACCCCACGCCCCCAGTTACTCTGCTCTGCCGTGGCCACCCCGCATCCTGCCTCTGCTCCTCGCGCCGTCGCGCACGCGCGCACTGCCGCTCGGCCGCGCCACCAACCCCTGTCGTCGTGCGCCGCCCGGTCCCAAGGCCGCCTGTGGCCGTACTCTGGCATCTCCCCTGTTCTGGCCACTACTCGCCGCCGTCGGCTGGCCTCGCCGTGGCCCTCGCGGCCGATGCTCGGGCCTGCCTCGCGCCCGGGTTGGACGCCCGCGCCCGTAACCCGACGCCCGATAGGCCCCCGTGCCTATGACAGATGGGGCCCACGCCCAAAAATAAAACAAAAAAATAAGATTAATTAAATAATAATTGTTAATTAATTAATTAGTTAGTTAGTAAGTTAATTAGTTAACTTAAATAACCTGCTTAATAACCTAATCAACCAGATTAGTTAATCAAATGTTGTTTAGTAAAACATGTATCAATGACATGCGGGTCCCATGGGCCCTTTTGACCAGTCAACGGTCCAGTCAAACGCTGACTGGACATTTGACCAGGGCCCCACCTGTCAGCCTCTTAGACACACTCTGGGTACACTTCCTGCGTACCCGTAGCATCTAAATACAAATTTAATTTCGGATTAAATTAAATCCAGAAATTAGAAAAGCATTTTAAATCTTTTAAAATTAATATAAAATAAACCGTAGCTCGGATGAAAAAACTTTGTACATGAAAGTTGCTCAGAACGACGAGACGAATCTGAATACGCAGCCCATTCATCAGCCACATGTCCCTAGCATAGCAAGCGTTCAACATTTCACCTCCGGTTCATCTGTCCGAAAACGTGAAGCGCCGGGGATACTTTCCCGGATGTTTCCCCCCTTCGTCGGTATCACCTACTACCGCGTTAGGGCATACCTAGCACTGCGTATTGCCTCGTTATGTTTTGTGATGCTTTGTTTGCTCCGTATTTACTGTTTCTTCACCCTCTTCTTCTCTGGTAGACCCCAAGACCGACGCCGCTACTACCCAGTACGACTACGGTGTTGACGACCCCTCCTTCTCGGCTGAGCTTCTAGGCAAGCCCCCCCCCCCCCCCCTTGATCACCAGATATCGCCTATTCTTCTCTATACTGCTTGCATTAGAGTAGTGTAGCATGTTACTGATTTCGGTTAATCCTATTCTGTTGCATAGCCCCTCATTGTTGCTACAGTTGTTACTCTTACCTGCTATCCTACTGCTTAGAATAGGATGCTAGTTTTTCCATCAGTGGCCCTACATTCTTGTCCGTCTGCCATGCTATACTACTGGGCCGTGATCACTGCGGGAGGTGATCACGGGTATATACTATATACTTTATATACATGACACATGTGGTGACTAAAGTCGAGTCGGCTCGAGAAGTACCCGCAAGTGATTCTGATGAGGGGGCTGAAAGGACAGGTGGCTCCATCCCGGTAGAGGTGGGCCTGGGTTCCTGACGGCCCCCGACTGTTACTTTGTGGCGTCGCGACAGGGCAGGTTGAGACCACCTAGGAGAGAGCTGGGCCTGGCCCTGGTCGGCGTTCGCGGATACTTAACACGCTTAACGAGATCTTGGTATTTGATCTGAGTCTGGCCATTTGGTCTATACGCACTAACCAACTACGCGGGAACAGTTATGGGCACTCGACGTCATGGTATCAGCCGAAGCCTTCGTGACGTCAGCGACTGAGTGGCGCGCGCCGGATTGGACTGGAACGCCTGCTAGGCTAGGTCTGCTTCCGGCCGCGTTCGCAACGTGCAGGTGTGCAATGGGCGATGGGCCCAGACCCCTGCGCCATAGGATTTAGACCGGCGTGCTGACCTCTCTGTTGTGCCTAGGTGGGGCTGCGACGTGTTGATCTTCCGAGGCCGGGCATGACCCAGAAAAGTGTGTCCGGCCAAATGGGATCGAGCGTGTTGGGTTATGTGGTGCACCCCTGCAGGGAAGTTTATCTATTCGAATAGCCGTGTCCCTCGGTAAAAGGACGACCCGGAGTTGTACCTTGACCTTATGACAACTAGAACTGGATACTTAATAAAACACACCCTTCCAAGTGCCAGATATAACCCGGTGATCGCTCTCTAACAGGGCGACGAGGAGGGGATCGCCGGGTAGGTTTATGCTATGCGATGCTACTTGGTGAACTTACCATCTACTTTCTTCTACATGCTGCAAGATGGAGGCTGCCAGAAGCGTAGTCTTCGACAGGATTAGCTACCCCCCTCTTATTCTGGCATTCTGCAGTTCAGTCCACCGATATGACCCTTTACACATATACCCATGCATATGTAGTGTAGCTCCTTGCTTGCGAGTACTTTGGATGAGTACTCACGGTTGCTTTTCTCCCTCTTTTCCCCTTTCTATACCTGGTTGTCGCCACCAGATGCTGGAGTCCAGGAGCTAGAGATCCCGAGGATGATTCTACATGGAGTTCGGCTTCGAGGAGTAGTTAGGAGGTCCCAGGCAGGAGGCCTTGCCTTTTCGATCGTTGCTACTTTTGTGCTAGCCTTCTTAAGGCAAACTTGTTTAACTTATGTCTGTACTCAGATATTGTTGCTTCCGCTGACTCGTCTATGATCGAGCACGTGTATTCGAGCCCTCGAGGCCCCTGGCTTGTATTATGATGCTTGTATGACTTATTTATGTTGTAGAGTTGTGTTGTGATATCTTCCCGTGAGTCCCTGATCTTGATCGTACACATTTGCGTGCATGATTAGTGTACGATTGAATTGGGGGCGTCACAGCTGACGTGTGGTTCCGGTTCCGTCAGCGAATGAGAAATTGGCGCGTGAAAAATCGTCATTGATCTAGGCTATTAACAGGTATCGGATTCAAAACCGACACCCGACAGCTTAACGACAACCCGTTACAGTGGCTGCCACGTGTCGGTTACCCTGAACAGGTAACAATCCTATAGGATATGGGTAAATAATTACCCATTGGTTTTTCATTAGGAAAAAATTATACCCATTGGGTAAGCCGGGTACGTGCATGGGAAGGTAATATCCTTACTCGCATACCTGTATGTTTATTCATTATGACAGGTAGGCCCTATATGTAATTCACTAAAAATGTGAAAACTCTAGCGTCGCTTTACTCAGCCGCAGCCTCGACCCGAAATCCCTCCCCGTACACCTCCCGCGTTGTCACTCACACCACAGAAACCTCCTTTGTCCCCATCTCTCTTCCGTCACAAACCCTAGGGAAGGATCCACCGGCCGTGGTCGAGGCATGCAGTGATGCGACCAGCCACCTCCCTCATCTCCTCGTCTCCTCCTTCCACTCCAGGTGACCAACAGACCAAGCCATCCCCTCCCTCCATTGCCTGTCCTCCATCCCATCTCCTCCACGCGAGCACCGCCAAGCTGCCAGAGCACCTCCTTCCGCCATGCCTCGAGCTCCAGTGGACAAACACATCCTGGAATGTTATGTTTATATACTGAAATGCTGAAATGTTGTGTTTTACACACTGAAATGCCGAAATAATGCATGCCAAAATATGAAATGAAAGGTGGCCGAGATAGGTATTTTCACCCGCGGTATTGCCCGCACCCGGCCAGGTACAGGTATGGGAACAATATGAAACCCGGGGTGCGGGTACGGGTTTGGGCAAAAATTATTGGGACGGGTGCAGATTTGGGCGAGCTCGCACCCGACCCAAGTGGATACCATGTAGATGGGGTCCTCGGCCCGGCCCACGTGGCCGTAAGACGACATGGTTACTAGTGAGTGACCCCTAATCTGAAACACCATCAGTAGTTTTGAATTGGTCTGCAAGTTATGCATATTTATCGTGTCAATTAATTTGTGCATCACAACTTTACTGTCCAGTACTCCAGTTCAAACAAGCTGACCGTTCATGTTTTTGTGTGTTCATTTTCGCTTCCGGTCATTTTAGTGTTCATTTTCGCTTCTGCCAAAACACACTGAGAAACAAATGTGACAACTGATAAGTGTTCAGTTCCGTCCGTTCTCGGCCCTAGCGGCAAGACCACCCACCGTGTCAAACCCAACGTGGCCGCGGGGATTTACCGGCGCAACATGGAACCACCGCTGCCCGACCGGGTGGTAAAAACCAAATCGGTCGGTCGGTGTCGGACCGGGTGGTAAAAACCAAATCGGAGACGGAGAGAAGCAAGGAGAAGACGCCAGAAACAAAGCGAGCACTCCGACCGCCCAACGCCATGCCGCTCCTCCACGGCGCCAGCCTCCGGGCCCTCCTCGCCGGCGCCGCCGTCGCTCACCTCTCCTCCTTCCCCATCGTGCGCGCCTCCCCGTGCGCTCCTCCCCAGCCGCTGCGGCTCCGCGCCTTCGCCTCCCACAGCGCCTCGGAACCTCCGCCGCCGCCCCCCTCCTCGCCCTCGCCCTCCACCTCGCGTGTCCTCGCCTCCGCGGCCGCGGCGTGCGACTGCGAGGAGGGGGCGAAGCCCGCGATCTGCACGGCGGACGAGCTGCACTACGCGCCCGTGCCAGGCACCGAGTGGCGGCTCGCGCTTTGGAGGTACCGCCCGCCGCCTGAGGTGTGTGCTTGATCCTGCATGCGGCTAGGCGGTGGTCGCGGCTTTGTTACGCTTGCCTTCGTTTGGTTGCTGATCTCGTGCTCGCTTGGTTCGTGCAGGCGCCCAAGAGGAACCACCCACTGATGCTGCTCTCCGGAGTGGCCACCAATGCGGTGGGATTCGACCTGTCCCCTGGGGTGAGTTGATCCATAACTACGCTACTGCTATCGATAAATCTCGCTGCAAACAGTACATTCTGTTTTTTTTTTGTGAAGAAACCCATATGATGTTCGATTAATCTTTGTAAAATTGCTTGTATAATGATGTTGCAAATGCAAACTGGTAGCCATCTTTTAGCTTGGACTCACGTATCATGAGGATTCGACCTGTCCATCTAAACCCCCATCCTCAAGCTCTAGTTTCTTTTGTGTCTTTTGTGTTTGTTTTTGGTTTTCACTCGGGTTTCCTTATTTAAACCGAGTGTTGTATGATTTTCGGATCCGGTTTCCCTCATTAAGTGGATCAACTCTATTCTTAATGAAATTGCGGGAGCTCCCGGCCCTCTGACGAGGTTCCGTCCATTTTTTGTGGACCTTTAGTTCATTTTACTCTGTTTATCCTGTAGTTTAATTCAGTTTTAATTTTGATGTATTCTGTAATGTAAATACAATGAAATTAATTGTAGTAAGCCCACCCCGAGATGAGTGCTCTCTCCTCCGACTTCCCTAGAGCCTCCGGTATCACAGCAGAGACAGCGACGGGTTCTCCACCCATACGCGGATGGGGCGACAGAAGTATGGAAATAAGATAAGCAAAAATTTAGAAAGGAAAGTTCAATAAGCATATCATGGAGTAAACCGAGTGTTATGAACAAACAAACACGAAATCCACTCTTCAAGAGAAGTTTGTATTATATTTATTGGCATCTTTATTGTTTTACTGTAATTGGCTAATTGCAATTGCAGTAAAATGCATCCTAGCACACCTCCAGGGATATAGCAATCAGCAGACCTAGAAGTACCAAAATTTGAAAACGCTTACATGTACTCCCTCCATCCCAAAATATAGTATAACTATCATAGTGTCAAAAATGGTCTTTACATTTTGGGACAGGGGAGTAGTTGTTATGAAATTTATTGTGAACAAAACATAGTGTTTAATTATACTGCGGATAGTTATGAATTCATATGTTGCTAATATGAAATTTATTAGAGCCGCAATTGGGGTTTACTTGCATAACTGGGATGCAGCTAGACGGCAATGAAGTACCTTTTCTTGCACAAATATGGAAACAACACATATTTAACGGAAAACAAAAGCCGTATCTTCAGTTTTCCAGTAACTGTTGTAGGAATGTTTGCCTAAGTTGTTGGCTTATTGTACACGATTTACGAAGGGGAATCTGTAGAACTTATGAAGATTGCAGTTAAGACTATGCTTGTGCACTCTTCAAGAGTCAAATGAAAGGTGTAATTGCTGGTGTGCTTGTATCACAGGACTCAAACTATTTCAAAAACATTTCCTGCCTCTGAATTTTATGGTTGGTCCATAATTACCTGTCTTTTTTGTATTATATTTAATATATGTTACACTCAAGAAAGAAACAGTTATACATCTACTGTCTTCCTTGTTATTGTTGCCATGTTTGTAGGCATTTCTTTTATGGCTTCCCCTTTACCCTGGACTTCCATTGATACAAATGAAATGATGACAGGCTTCCTTTGCCCGTCATATGTCTATGCAAGGGTTTGATACATGGATTGTTGAGTTGCGTGGTGCAGGCCTCAGCACACGTGGATCAGAATTAGCTGCAGCTAGCACCAAGTCTGACATGTCCTCTAATTCAGGTGTGGATAAAATTTTGACACAGAAAGTAAATGTTGTTCCTCCTGCCAAGGATATGTCAACTAATGAACCTCAAAGTTCTGAAGTTCCAGTACTAACAGACACGAATGTGCTAGAAACAAACACATCAGAAGAACCACAACTGGTGACAAAGTTAGCAAATGCTTTGGCACAATTGAGTGTAACATTTTCAGGCTATGTAAGAGATAGCCAACTGAGAAACATCACTGACAGTTTTTTTGATCGAGTGACAGAACTTGTCCCTGATGCCTCATTAACTAGTAGTCTTGAGGAGGTTGCAGATAAATTTCTAGGGTTGATGGAATTGCCACAGACATCAGCAATATATGATCAAATTAGCCAATTAAGTCAGCGCCTTGTGAAGATTCTTGGGGAAGGTCAACAAAATGTTTCCCCTCGGTTATTTGGCTGGCAAGAACGCCTCTCTGCAACCATAGAAGATCTCCAGAAGCAGTTGGAGCTGATTATTAGTTATGATTGGGACTTTGACCATTACCTGGAGGAGGATGTACCTGCAGCGGTTTGTAGACATACTCTTTACTGTCGAGAGATTAATTGAAGGTACCTTGAACTGCTTAGTAAGAAGTATGGTGATTTTTTGTTTGTGCAGATAGATTATATAAAACAGCAGAGTGTACCCAAGGATGGAAAATTGCTTGCTATTGGTCATTCTATGGGAGGAATCTTGTTGTATGCAATGGTTTCGAAGTGTGGTATGTTTCATTAACCTGTGCCTTTTTGGGTTTTCTTTTAATCTTTCTTAGAGCAGGGCAAACAACTTTTTTCGTTTTAGCAAATTGAATATTTCACATCTTCAACTAGTAGTGAGGCTAGGATAGCTGAAGTATAACACACCAATATTACACTTTCATTTTTAACTGTAATTATTTGCACAAGCATCCATGGATGCCTTTGAATTTTATTTGTTTGTTTGTTTGATATGGGGGTCTGGAAGCCTCTCAGGAACTGTCCCTTGCACCATAGCTTTTGGCCATTGCGTATTAAAGCAAAGGCAAAGTTCTAAGTCATGAACACACTCCACTATAGTATTAAGAAATCACGGCAACCTGTCGTGTCTGCTTTATCTAGTCCTTGGTGGCTTATTCCTGCTAGCGCTTCCTTTAAATAGAGCTTGCTGGATATTTGGTAAAATTGAATGGACTGCCATCATCCAGACATTGGTCAAATCTTGTCAAGGTTGGAAAGATTTTTCGATAAAGGGATTTTTATAGACGGCCTCATCAAGGTGATACAGCTGTGTGAATTCACTCCTGGCCTCTACATAACGAGATGCGCACATCCCTTACAGGCAACAAGCATAGTCTCAAATGAAAGCGACATACACAAAAAGAAGGTAGCCATAGACTAAACCGCCATCCGTGCTGGCCTGCTGGGTAAAAGCCTCCTTATGGTTAGCGGGATGGTGGGTCCATGGATGATGGCTGGCGATCAGTAGTACCAGCAACCCTGGTTTTGCACTCTTGCTTGTCTCATGGTAGATTTGGAAAGAGAACGGTTTCAGGATTGTCCAAAACTTGAGCAACTTCCAACTGTGCAACATTAGGGATGAGGCTAGTAAGGGTGCGTTTGGTTGTATTGCCCAGCTTGCCCATAGCTGAGCTAGCCTAGCTAGCTTAGCTCGGATGGGTTACCTTTGCCTTAGCTGCACGTTTGGTTCAATGCCGTTGCTAGCAAGGGCCAGCAGCTAGTCGTTTGGTTGTGCTGCGGGCAAAGTAGCTCATCTTCACAGTATCTAAATACATCTAGCTTATAACAAATGCATCAACAATACAATATCGTTGAAAAAAAATCAGTGAAACAGAGAAATGACTACAGGCAGATCAAGTTCTAAATAGTCATGCAAAAATTTAACGCAACTTTATGATTATAAATTTAACACACTTTGCAAACACACTGACTGATAAAAAAAATCTGGGTAACAAGCTTATTTTCCAGGAATGAAAAACTGAATGACATCATTACATGCAAGCATGAGGCATGGACATTATTTCCTTAGGAGATGACGCTGGAAGACATACAAAAAAATACTAAAATTTACAGCAAAATGAATCACACGTCAGGAGCAACATGAACGTGTTCAGGAAAGTTATCACCGACCCAGCGCCGCACAAACTCTTGAATAGCAGTCATCGGCCTCCCTTTCAACATGGACGCCACTTGTTCATTGGTGGCCAAAGATGTCTGTAGTGCAAGTCGGACGAAGAGAGGGTATTCTTCCATGTCATCAATTATTTTGAATAAATTCTCATTCGGGTTGGTCACGTGTGTGAAACGCATAGTATCCGACATATCACGCAGAGACCGCGTCATGTCTTGAACTACACTCTCCTCACACTTCACCCTCTTACCTTTATCGCGTTTGCCACCTCTAGGACGCTTCGAAGATGAGCTTTCATTATTGGTGTCGTCAGGAAGACAATCTGAATCATATTGTGTTGCAGGATCAATCTCAATATCAATCGCACTCTTCTCGGTGTCACCAATAAAATCCTTGTCACGAGCATGAACACGGTCATAGGGTGTTTGAAGGACCGTGAACTCCCCGGTAGCATGCTTATCCTGAAATATGAACTCCATCTCATCAAAGCTGGCAATAGGCACATTGATATATTTTGCCCTTTTGTCTTTGTTCTGGAAGAGAGAAGGAAGCATGAAAATGTTAGTTATAAAAGACAAAACATAATACAAGATGGAAATATAGTTTGACAAAATTTAGAAGTAGTGCTCATGTTCTTCATCCGAACAACTTCAGTCTCATCATATAATATTATCTTGTTGACATCATCAAAATTGGCACCGCTTAAGTTCTTCGCCTCTAGTATGATCTTCCACTGACCTTTCAGCTTATGGAACTTGTGATAAACTTGCCTTTGTGTGAAGGCGGTGGTAAACTTTGCATTGATTTGTTTTGCACACTCCTCATGATGTGTCTCTTTGAAGACAAATTGTTTTCCCTCAGACTGAATCTTCTCTTTGTAGTAACGTAGCATTTCATCTACAACTTGGGGCTGCCACACCACGTTGTTACCTGCCATATCCCTGTGGCATCAATTAAATTTTATAATTCAAAGACAGAATAACACCTCTGAGATGCATATCGCATTGTCACTCGTACCAAGGGAAATAAATCATAGTTACAAGTTGAAGAAAAGAAAACACACAAGTTGTTCTTGTAAGTGGTAATACAACTTAGAATCAACAAACTCATACAGAAAGCTTGAAAAAAAATCAACCACGTCTAACATTATGCCTATTTCTCCACATATTGGCTGCCATGGTATCCCTATCTCTAAGCACCTCCCTTTGTTCCTCACGTAAATCCCGTTGGACATGGCCAGCTGATCTTGGATATTGCTCAAACCAGTTCTGCTCACTGTAGACTAGTTCATCAGGACCCCCATTTAGTAATATCCAGTTGTGAAGGATACAACATGCTATGACGACTCGTACTTGTGAAGGAAAGGGATAATAAGGCCTAGTTGTCAGAACTTTGAAACGGTTCTTTAATGTTCCAAAGGCCCTTTCAACAGTAGTATGAAGGGATGAGTGCCTTAAGTTGAATAGCTCATTCTGGGTGCGGGGTCTATTATTACCCCTCCATTCACGCAAATGATATCGAGTTTGACGGAACGGTGGTAGGAATCCTCTCCTAGCTGCATAACCCGCATCCGCAAGATAGTATTTACCTAACGTGACATTATCAACAATTAATCACTCATTCACTCTATATGTTCTATGTTCATATGTAACAAATGCAGGGGCCTACCTTCAGGGACTCTTATGGCCATTTGGATGCTCAAGAGAATGTCGTAAAACAGTTGAATCGTGGGCCGAACCCTCCCAGCCCGCACAAACATAAGTGAATAACAAATCAAAGTCGACCGCCGCAAGAACATTTTGGGTAGGGGATGGTTTCCTGCCACGAAATCTGTCGACTAACCGAGATGGAACGTTACATGGAACATGTGTACCATCAATAGCACCAATACAGTCCTAAACATCCAAGTAACAACTAATTAGTAATACACCTACTGCACTATGAAATTATTTTAAAATTTATGGGTAACTAGATGGACACTATACTATACCTTAAAATACGGATCAAATCGTGGGTTGCCTTCAATCTTTGATGGTGTATCAAGTGTTTGATGCCTAAGCATTTCTGGTCCAAGTTTCCCAATTGCAAATAAAACTCTGTTGAAGTAATGACTCACTGTCTCACCTGACCTTGTGAAATGGAAACTAATGTCGATATTTTTCTTATGATGCCCTACTGTAGTGAGGAACATGGCAACTTGCTCCTCTACAGTACAATGCCATGTATCTTTAAGTGGACCCATACTCCGTAATTTATCACACAGTTTGAAGAACACTGATTTTCCCATGCGCAATTCGCCAATGCAGTGTTTCTCCTCACCGCAATACAGTTTTCGTAGATATGCCATTCTTTCTTTATTTCTCTCTAATAATGAGTATCTTGTAGGGTGACTAGTGTTGCTTAGATATATGATCAATGAACAATATGCCACTACAAAAGAACTGAAGAACGCAATTTTTCTGTTAATTTGCGCACTGTCGTCCATCTACAAATAAATCAAAGAAGATCGAATATTAATAACCCACACAACACGGTGTCGTTAGTATATACACAGTCTAGGACTACTGTAGACAAACCTTTGTTGATATAAATCAAAATAAGATGCAGGCACAAGACAAAAAACAGAGGAAGCTCTGTTCTTTTAGAAAATACATATGCAGAACTAGTGAATCAGTTCAGATGCCTGCTAAGTAGATAGCTCTGTATGCATATTCAGTACAGACCAAATTAAGGATTCAGATGGAGATGCATCATACATGTTCCAGTAAAATCAATTCCTGTCATGCACTCCTATAAGCTACTCAATTGGAGTCTGGTTTGGAATAAAAATCAAGAGCTGGGTGCCTGCCAACAACATTATCCTTCCCAACCCCAACGCCACAGTGGCATTATACTACAGTTTGCTATCACCTTAGCCGTACCAATCTAATCCCAAAGCCAGGTCACCCAACAAGAATCCAGCCTTGGATAAGATGACGGGGAGTATAGAAAGATAGTATTTACGATTTGTTGCTTCTAGTACCAATCAATTCCTGAACCATCTGATCTATTGCCAAGAAAAGTGCACACGCATACATAGGAGAAATCAAGAGATGAGGCGGACACAGAGCTGAGCAAGGCGGATGGGGGCGGACGCAGACTTGAGCAAGGCGGATGTAAGCTTTCCCTGTCAAATCTGATGCGCCTTCAGCTAATCGTGGAGGGCAACTTGGGCCAACTCGCTCGATTTATCTCTGCAGCTTCGGAGGATTTTGTTGGGATGAGGAAAAACCGGAGGGGAAAGTGGAGGAGGAGGTCGGAGTGGAGAACGTAGATTTAGGGATTTGTTGCAGACGGACTTATCCATCCGGAGAGTTCCGCCTAGAATTTTTCGCGCGTTCCAGCTTTGCCGTCGAGGGCGAGCCGAATCGGCTCTCCCCGCGGAGCGAGGATTTTCTGGCCGAGCGGGGCTAGCTGCCCCCAAAAGCTAGGATATTTTTGCGCTACCAAACGGCAAGCCTAGCCTAGCAAGGCAAAAACAATTTTTGCCAAGGAACCAAACGCACCCTAATTGGCACACTACCAGTGTTTAGCTGGATGGTGGGTCCATGGATGATGGCTGGCGATCAGTAGTACCAGCAACCCTGGTTTTGCACTCTTGCTTGTCTCATGGTAGATTTGGGAAGAGAACGGTTTCAGGATTGTCCAAAACTTGAGCAACTTCCAACTGTGCAACATTAGGGATGAGGCTAGTAATTGGCACACTACCAGTGTTAGGGTTATACCATTATAGGCGCTCTTACGTGGGAATATAGGCTTTCTTTTCTTCCTTTTTATTTTGTGATAAATTCCTGTTCATATTCAATGATAATATTGCCTTCGTTTAAAATTAAAGAGGTATAACTTCGCCATATAAAATTAAGTTTGTTGCAGCCAGTTATTTGTTTTAGTTTCTTCTCCATTTCAGGACACACTTCCAGTACATTTACATTATTTCCTACCAGCTGATTTACGAGTTTTACATAGAATATTTTATTATATGTTCTTCCATTACAGATGCCCTTGTGATTTTTACTACTATGGTCTTAATTTTTTGTTCTTCTAAGCTTGCTTTTGTATCGGAAGATCAGATTTTATTACCAATACATGGCACTAAGTACCATCTCTCCTTTTTTTTTTCTTTGCTTCACAAGGATTCGAAGGGGCTGATCCAGAGCTGGCAGCGATTGTTACTCTGGCCTCATCAGTTGACTACACAACATCCAACTCCTCACTCAAGTTATTTGTGCCTCTTGTAAGTTGACCATCAAGCAGGTTGACATATTCAATACATGGACAGGAACCTAATCTTCATTGTTCTTATTAGGCAGATCCAGCTGAGATGTTGCGTGTTCCTGCTGTCCCACTAGGAACATTACTATCAACCACTTATCCTATATCATCTCGTGCACCATACATATTGTCACTGCTGCGCTCTCAAATTTCAGCCAAGGATATGATGGATCCTGAACTGCTTTCAAAGCTCATCTTGAATAACTTCTGTAAGTCGAGGCCTATATTTGTCTTCTCTATGGAAGCCGCCAACTTGCCATACGTACAAGTATAGTATGAACGTATGATATGGCCTGGATAACACAAGAAGTTGCATAGTTTACACACATGAGTGTAGTTGTTATCTTGTATTACCTGCATTTGGTGAGGTTGTTATCTCCTTAACAGTTTCATCTTAGTGCAAGGTGATGGATTCAAGGCATTAGATGCTACCCATATGTTGTGCACTAAACTTGTCAAGTTTGACTGTTATAATCATCTTTTAAAGAAGATAATAGGGCAGCTGCAGACTTTAAGCGAATTTTACCAAACACCACAGCAAAATTGACCATGATAATTCATCTTTGTATAGTTAGTTTTACTACAAAAGCTCTCACATTTCTTGTGACAATTGATGTAATATTCAGGCACAGTACCAGCAAAGGTGTTATTACAGTTGGCGACCTCATTCCGTGACGGTGGGCTGCGAAACAGGGCTGGTACTTTTTTCTTCAAAGAGCATTTGGGGAAAATCAAAGTTCCGGTGCTTGCCCTTGCTGGAGACGAGGATCTCATTTGCCCCCCAGAAGCTGTTTACGGTATGGCAAGAAGTTCCATTTTAACGTATTGTTTTGCAATGAGAGCTCATTTGTCACCTAGTACTTAACGTATTAGGACCAGTGACAAATTTTTGGGCTGGGACTGGGATTAAGCTCACAAGCCAGGAGCCTAGGGTCACCAAGGTTCCACGGTGTGTTCAGAATGTAGCACCTTGCGCAAGTGGGTGGTGGTCTTACACTATACGTAGACTATCTGTCACGTGCTTAAGATAGGCACCGGTCCTAACTCCTAAGACAGATGAATGTGACAAGGTGGGGTACTGCTCCAGGAGAGAGGGTTGGCCAGCCATGGGGCTGGGGATGAGGAGAGATCATCCATATGGGGTTGTGCCCCCTTGTAGGGAAGAGTCTTAACTTGGTATCTAAGAATACAATCCTAACTTAACGAACAGTATCCTTATCTTCCTATTCACCCAGCACTTGCCTTGCCAAAAAGATATCCTTTATTAACTATTTAACCTGCTATACTTGTCTCCTCAAATGGTTGGTCAATGTACTGTTCACCTGATACTTATCAGGTGAACAGTAATTCCTGGGGACGAATCCTAGCTTAGTGCGGTGCCATTGGGCCTTGACCTAATGTCCATAACACTGTCATTGTTTGATTATGAGTTGCTTCTGAATTTCGTTGGAAATCTACTTTTAACAGTTGACCTTTCATTGTATTTGCAGAAACGGTGAAAGTAATTCCTCAGCATCTGGTCACTTATAAGGTTTTTGGCAAACCTGAAGGCCCTCACTATGCACATTATGACCTGGTTGGAGGGCGGAAGGTATGTGTGCATATGTGCGTATTTAAGAGACCCAGTTCAGTCTTTGATTCTTACATTACTCTGTGCTATCGTGTAGGCTGTCCATGAAGTGTACCCTTGCATAATAGAGTTCCTCTCTCAACATGATGATGTGTCTTCTTAAACTCTTACTGCCCGTATACATCAGAACTGCCACACGCCATTGTATACATCAGAACTGCCACACGCCATTGCACGATGGTCATCCTACACTGGAACCGGATGACACGGTAATCACCAAAATGTCAGTGAAGTGATGAGTAGCAGAGGTGTTTTTTCCTGTCTCCTTTGCGCAGACCAAGCTTCTAGTTTGTTTCTTCAGAACCGTTGATCGTTAGTGTAGTGTGTCGCCTGTAAATGCTATGTACATTACCAAAAGGAGGGATTGAAGATGATTCAACTAAATTTGCTTGATAATTGTTAGCAAAATTAAATAAAAAGTATGTTGTCGATCATGTTTGTATTGATGAAAGCACGTAAAATTGTATGATGTTTTGGCCAGATATGTTAGACTGTACAATACTGGCAGGATTGATACTATCTGTTGCATTTCTTACGCCTTTGACATGTCTGCGGGATATGCAATCGAAACATCGTGATTTACTTCTCTATATCTCTTCAGAACACTTTCATGTGTGACCCTCTTTACTTAGTGCGACGATTTATTTATTTTGGCAAAAGTGCGATGATATGACGGAGTCTGTAAGGCAGGAATCTGATGGCAAATTGGCTTCTACTTTCGTGGTATGCTTTAATTTCCACGAGATACTCACGTTTCTGCATAAGAGCATACGTGCTTTGTGTAAATGTCAGTCTTTTGCCATAAGCTGGAATTTAGAGCACCTACGGCCTGACCCCTCACTTAAGAGCACCTACGGCCTGACCCCCTCACTTAGTGCCCCTCACTTAGTCCCTAAACCCCACAACGTCTGCCTGGTCAAAAAGTTGATCCAACCAGACCTCTCATTTAGTCCCTAAACGTTCAGACAACTGATCTGCACCCCTCCTCAAATCGGGACCAAACGTAGGGGCGACCAGGCAACCCTGCTCCAGGTCATAGCGGTCTCACCTGCAGGCTGCAGCCATCCGAAGCCCCTTCCTCATCTTTGCACAGCGTGAAGGATGCAACGGAGTTGCAAGCTCTGGTGCGCTTCTGCTTCGACGGTGGTGTACATCGAGTGTTAAGTTCATCTCGTTCATATATGTGTAGCCCAACTGCAATGAAAGAGATTTTAAGCCCTACTACAATGAAGGAGATTTAAAAGAGATTTAAAAGAATTTCATATACGTTGATAGCACGGTCGGCACATTGTTTTTTTTTTGAAAAGGAGGCAAAAGATTTGCCTCATATATTAAATAAGGAGAGGAGAGTTTGTTACAACACACCCCCCAGAATACAGCATGACAATTATTCTAGCAATAGAAAAGACCCTAACTTCTTTGCCCCGGCGGTGATCCAAAGGTTTGCCTCGTCGATGATGGTGTTGAGTAGAGTTGGCAGAGGCTTGCTCTTATGCCGGAACACTCTTGCGTTTCTCTCATTCCAAATGACCCACGACACAAGCATGGTGATCGAGGCCTTCGCTTTTCGGTTGGTGGTGCCCACGGCGCTCATGCTCGCCCACCATGTCTTGACTGAGTCGAAGGAGCTCCACGCCGACGTGTCCATGTCGTGTATGAGAAATTTCTGAATAACCAAATGCCAAAGCCTCAACGTGAAGCGGCATCTGAAGAATAGATGTGTTCCACATTCTTGCATTCCCCTGCACAAGGGGCAAGGGCCACAATTTGGCCAACCCCGCTTAGCCAGTCTATCGGCGGTCCAAATTCTATCTTGCAGTGCGAGCCAAGCAAAGAACTTGACCTTCGGTAGGGCCCAAGGCTTCCAAACCATTTGGTCCATGGGGGAGAGGACCAAACCCAAAAATTGTGCCCTGTAAGCAGAGGCCACAGAGTAATGCCCAGAGTCCGCGTGTTTCCATACTATGTCGTCCTCAGCAAGCTCATCAAGATGCACCTCATGCAGAAGCATCCAAAGGGTGAAGAATTGTGCTACGTGTTCGGTGGAAACAACCGCAGGTGGCCTGATTTTGAGGATCCACGCGTTTTCCTTGAGGGCCTCCCGTACCTTCCAATGTTTCCGCGATGAAGACTCGTAGATGAGAGGAGCAATGTCCTTGGGCTTGCGCCCAAGAAGCCAAGGGGATTCCCAGAAGGGTGTCTTCGCCCCATTCCCGACCTTGATTGTGGTGCTAGCATAGAAGAAGTTGAGATCTTCCTCATCACACGGGTTACCTCTCCCAACCCACAATTTTGTTGGCTCCTTCCATTCATACCAAGGCCACCGCAGTCTCAAGGCCCGCGCGAACTTATTGGTGTTTAGGACCCCAAGCCCACCATAAGCAAGCGGCCGACAAACAATGTCCCAATTGACCTTGCATTTTGCCCCGGTTGTCTTATCTGACCCAGACCACAGGAAGGCCCTCTCAAGCTTGTCGATGTTTTGGAGGATGGTGGGCTGTATGACAAGCGGCGTGATGAAGTAGATCACTTGGGAAGCGAGCACCGACTTGACAAGAGCCGCGCGCCCAATGGTGGTGATGTTCTGGCCCTCATATGTTGTCAATCTGCTTGCCACCTTGTCCACAAGGAATTGCAAGTCAACGATCTTTAGCTTCCACACAGAGAGTGGTAGGCCCAAATATCGTAGTGGGAAGGAGGCCCTAACAGCCGGCAGCCCTTGGGTGATTTGCCCCAAGTCAAGGTTACCGCACCGATCGGAACCATCGAGCTCTTGTGGAAATTGGTGCACAGACCGGTGACATCCCCAAAGCCTCTCAGAATAGTCGCAAGGTTGTCCACATCACTTTTAATCGGAGCTACAAACACGGCTGCGTCGTCCGCATAGAGGGAGGTACGCACCATGACACCTCTCCCTCGGAGCTTATGAAGCAGCCCCTTTTTTGTCGCTATGTCGAGGATACGCTGTAGGGGGTCAATAGCTATGACAAACAAGAGTGGAGAGACGGGGTCCCCTTGGCGTAGCCCCTGGCCGTGCTTGATGGGAGCACCAGGTACTCCATTCAAGAGGATCCTCGAAGATGAGGAACATAGGAGTGCCGCAATCCAGTCTCGAAATTTGCTTGGGAAACCTCGTCTCCGAAGGAGGTCAAGCAAATACTCCCATTTGACAGAGTCAAAGGCCTTGCGAATGTCCAACTTGAATAGCAGGGAGGGGGTCTTGCTCTTGTGAAGGCGCCGCGCGAGGTTTCGAACATACATGAAGTTGTCGTGGATGCTCCGTGTTTTGATGAAAGCACTTTGAGCGTTGGAGACAAGGGTGGACATATGCGGTCCAAGCCTTATGGAGAGCACTTTTGCAATGATCTTGGCGATTCCATGAATGAGACTGATGGGTCTATAATCGACGATGCTCTCCGCCCCATCCTTCTTGGGAAGCAGCACAACATTCGCAGAATTGAGCCAGTGAAGATTTGTTGTGTGGAGGGAGTCAAAGCATTGAATCACCCTCATGAGGTCGTGCTTGATGATGCCCCAACACTTCTTGAAGAAGAGGTCGGTGAAGCCATCCGGCCCAGGCGCCTTGTCGCTAGGCATGCTATTTATTGCCTCGATGACCTCCTCCTCGGAGAAGGGAGAGTCAAGCTCCTGTAGGTCATGCGACTCCAGGTTAAGTTCCTCCCAATTGAAGTCCTTTGTGCTTGCATGTAACATCCCAAAATTCTAAATTTTGGAATGTTATAATAAATAGATAGATTTGATTGTTTGTTGGATTGTTGTGTGATTGATTGACTGAAAGTGAGTGAAATTCGAAACTTTTGAAGGTTAAATGAGAGGGAATAAGAGGACTTTCCCAAACTTTCATTTTTGCTTTTATGATCTCCGTAAATTCAAATTCTTTTCACCACAAAACCCTAGAGAGAAGATGACATGACTTCTTCCATTTATTTAAATGACAAGGGGTGTTGAAAATATTTGAATTTCATTTGAAAATATTTTCCAATTCTCAAACTTTATGCAACTCAATGATTTTTCACGAGAGAAGATAAAATGACTTCTTCAAAACATATGAAATAGGAGTTGGGAGTTTCAAAGGATTAAATTCAAAGCCCCATTGAAATTATTTTCCAATATTGGACTTATTTGAGTTTTATTCAAATTATTTTTCTCCAAAATAAAAATATACAGAAAATAGGGTAACATGATTCCCTACATCAGAAAATTGGAGAGAAATAAATTTGAAAACATTTTGGTATTTTTAAAATGATTTTTATTGAATTTTATTAAGGCAGTAGCACTCTTTGCTTTATTTAAATTTGTGAGGATTTTATTTGACTTTACAAAAATGTTCATGCTGTAGGAAATCTTTTTCTGCAAATTTTGATATATAATATGCCTATATAAAGTTTTATTTTTATTTTCTTTATTCAGTTTTTCCTTTCCTGTCTCTATTTATAAAAAAAAACTACATGCACGTACTCTGTGACTATATGTCGCCCTCATGCGCAGTATAGTAGCTTTTGGCGCCCCATTGTTTTCTTTTCTGTTAAATAGGCCAGGTCCAGCCGGCCATATTCCTCCCCATATTTCTTTTCTATAGTTTTTTTTTCTTTCTTTTCTTTCTTTTCAATTGCTAAAAAAAAAAACTGCCGCGCGGCCGGCCGAACCCTTTAGGCCCATGCGAGCCGCTCCTTTTTGTCTTTTCGTCTACGTTTAGTCCCACATTGCCTAGCCTTTAACCCCTGAACCTCTTTTCCACCTATAAATATAGACCCATAGAGCCTCCAAAAATTATCCATTGCGAGTTAAATCAATATTTTGGTTTGACCAGCTAAAAATATATTTCTCCTCTCCGGCGGGACTTTTGGAAGTTGTCTCCACACTCCGAAGTCGTCTTTTCTATACCTTATAAAGGTATATTTATTCGTTCTCTGTCTTTATACGTTAGATCTAGAATTCTTTTATCCGTAGCTATTTTTTTCTTCTGCAAAACAGCTTGGCCCTGATTTTTTAAATAGCCATAACTTTTTACTCGTTCATCCAAATTAGATGAAACTAGCGCCTATAGCTTCGTCTTGTTTTCACCTATCCAGTTAACCTGTCACGTCAACTTTTTGAAATTTTCAAATTTCGAAATTTGTTCAAATTCATATTCAAACTTTTTTTGTTCATAACTTAAGTTCCGTAACTCCGTTTGAGTTGATTCTTTTTGCAAAGCGAAGCTCTTGACCTAAACTTTCTGATAAGGCCAAATTCACATAATTTTGGTACTATTAGAAATTGTTTTATGTTGCAAGAGTTATTTGCTTGGTTTTGATGTTTTCCGAAGTGTCTTCTTCGTTCTTCTCGATCTTTTGAGTGATTGCTTATGTGTGGTTACTATTGCTTGCTTACGATAGATTGACCGGAGTGTGACGAGTAGATCTATCAATAGTTTTGAGTGCGAATCATCTTCATCAACATTGCAGGCAAGTTCACACTTTGATCATACCCCTTTCATACCCAATTTTTTTATGCACTAGATTCAACCCTCAAACAATTGCATGATTAGGATCTAATTAACATGTGGGTATTGGGAAGTAGTTGATGAGGTAGTACCTATTGCCCTGTTTACAATCAAACCCTTGGGAGTTACTTCTACGTTGCTATTATATTGTCATGCTATGCTCGTAGACGTGAATTGGGTTTGAGAGATATTCATGACAGATGTGAGATTGTTAATAATGGTTTAATTAAGGTGGCAACTAAAACTCACATCTGGGTGGATTGAGGCACCTGGAGAACCCAGTGTTGTCTGTTTGTATAAGGACCGCCACCCAGACTCAAAGGGATCATAAGATTATTCATGCTAGAAACTTCCGTGTGCAGCCACAAGCCATTATGGGCTCTGGCATAGTTGAGTAAGTTGTGTGAGCTCTTGAAGAGGTGGACTAGCAGATGTAGGGGGATTGTAGGTGTAACGGTCTGCCCGGAGTAGAGAGTAAATGCTTCTGAAAGACTGTGTCTCGATCATCCGTTTCTCAAACACCATGTAGTGCGAGAAATCCAACGGAGGAGATCGAGTCTTGTGGGGAAAAGTGCGCAAACCTCTGCAGAGTGTACAAACTAATCATGATTAGCCGTGTCCCCGGTTATGGACATCTTGAGTATCTAGTTCTTGGATTATCCCGTTGATCTCATCATGTTACTTAATTTAAATTTGATTTGGGTTAAATCACGTTCTTAATTGGGATTGAGATGCTGTCAACCATCTCAATGTTTCACAACCACAATGGTAGTTAAACAAAATTTATTCCTTTGCAGTAGGGAAAAATTGGCTTTTCGCAAAAACATTATAACCATAGAGCTTTTCCACCAGCCATATATGCATGTAGTGATAGCCTTTGTTCATCATTTCTCTATGGTGTGAATTTGCCAGCATATTCCATGTGCTGGCCCGTTTTCGGGCTGCAACGTTTCATGTTGCAGGATATCTTACGACGAGTAAGTGATTCGTTAGGGTTACGATTTCTACACTCAACTTTGCCGTTGGTGTTGATGGGAATCCACAACCTTGTTACTTCCGCTATTTGGATTGAGGTAATAGTATTTACGTTACTTTATACATGTGATTTACCTCTGTTATAAATCCTCGAGTACTGTGTGTGTCAGCATACCGATCCAGGGATGACACTTAAGCACAGAGACTTGATCCATTCGGGTCAGGTCGCTACATTGCACTTCCCCTTTTCATTATATGCGAGAAATGGTCGTGTATTATTTTTTCCTTGGCGTTGTGCTCGGTCACCCACCCTTGATCATTCATGATACGGTGAATGTGGTTTTTCCTCCGCGCATTAACCCGGCGCTGAAAGAACTTTGTGTTGGCATCACCTTCTTTGATGTTTGCAATTCTGGCACATTGCTTCTTGCGTGCTTTCTCGAGCACAGCCAGGCTTATGACCCTTCTCTTGAGCCTAGCCCGAAGGTCGAGCTCCTCGGGGGAGAGCAGCCTTCTCTCCTGAGCAATGTTGAGGCGTAGGATCACCAAGAGGGCGGCATGGAGATGGGCCTTAGGTTTAGAGAAGAGACCCCTACTCCACTGTGAGAGGCGCATCGCCGTTTTCTTTAGCTTGTGGAAAAGGATAATGTGTGGCACGGTGTGCTCAACGGGCTCGACCCAGGCCTTTTGGACCACCTCACTGAAGCCGGGCATAGAAGTCCAAAAGTTCTCAAATTTGAAAGTCTTAGGCCTCCTAGGACCCTTATCATCGGCGAGCAGGAGCGGGCAATGGTCGGATAGGGATGAAGAAAGTGCATGGAGCACGTGGTCGTTGAAGGTGGTGTCCCAGTCCGCATTGCAAAAGAAGGAGTCAAGCTTGCTCAGGGTTGGGTTTGCCCTCTCGTTGCTCCAGGTGAACCTCCTATTCTGGAGGTGGATTTCTTTAAGCTCACAACTATTGAGAGTTGCACGGAACCGGTTGATTCGACTGGTGTTAACGTTCCGCTTGTTTTTATCCCTTGCCCGATAAATCTGGTTGAAATCCCCGGAGGCGATCCAAGCGACCCCAACAGGCGGCTTCTGGCTAATGAGCTCGGCAAAGAACGCATCTTTGAGCGAAGGGTCGGTCGGGCCGTAGACGGTTGTGATCTTAAATCGCACGCCCGAATCCCTGACACGACCCATGGCTGAGAGGCAATAGGTTGTAAAGGTGATGTTGGACATCTCCAGCAAGAGATCATCCCAAAGCAGGAGGATGCCTCCCCTCGTGCCATTTGCCGGGCGTTGCGCAAAGCTGCATAACCTATGCCCCCCCCCCCCAAAAACGCGGCCGTGAACTGGTCGATATTGTCAAGCTTCGTCTCCTGGAGACATACCACATGGCAGGACGAGGAAGCAATGGTTGCGTTAACTGTGGACCGCCTATCCGGGCAGTTAAGGCCCCTAACATTCCAGCTCAAGAAGTTGATCGGTTGAGCTAACATGATTAAACATGAGATCCCTGGAGCATATGCACGTATCATGAGCTGGGACGACCACAATAGCGCTTGGCATAATGGCAGGAGCAGCAACAGACTGCTTGCACCCGGTTACAATAGCAGACTCCCTGAGATGTAACAGCAACTCCACAGACTTGAAACTAGGCATGTAGCCAGGACGCACACAAACTTCTACTTTAGAGATACCTTGGACCCAGTACATAGACACCCCAGGACATGCATTTGGTTGTACTAACATTTAACAAGATCAACCCCAGTTTTGAGCAAAACTGCTTAGGTTGCAGCCTGCTGGAGCTCGGCCTCCTCATCGGCCCTCTCCAGGTCCAGCGCGCCACCCCCACCATGCGACAGGAGGGCCTCCTCCACAGCATGCGCATTCGCGTCGTCCAGCTTAAAAAGCCCCCTCATGGCCGTGATCACCTCCGACGACAGGTGCGCTTTGAAGCGCTCCGCGAAGGCATCAAGGGCTGCAGCAGTCACGTCCTCACCATCCTTGACGATGCCGAGGGAGCGACAGACCAGAATTTCTGCCGCTGTAGCCACCGGCGTGGCCCTGGGGCGGCTTGCCGCCCACGTCTTGTGCAGCGAAAGAGCACCGCCAACCCTGGAGATGGTCACACCAGCCATGGTTTTCCTGCGTGCAGCAGGGGCTCGGGGTGGCGTTGGAGCAGGGGTGGGTGTGGGCAGGATGGCTTCCTGGCGATCTTCAAACAGGGGTGCAAGGCACTGGAGGCCGACCGCACCGACAACAGCCCTACGATGCCGCACAGGCGAAGGAGTTCGGCGCAGCAGCCCACTGGACAACAGGGGTGGCGTTGGGGAGGCCTCAAACCCCGGCGGCCTGGAAGGCGACGGAACAGGCAGCAGCAGCATCTGGGGCGAGCAAAGCTTGAGCAGCGCCGGGCTTGGCATGTTCGGCACAAGCGCAGCCGACCGGGCTTCATTCCTCATGGACCTCGGAGACGGCGGAAGGACGGTAGTTGGCGACAGCGGAGGCGAGACTGGTGGCGTGAGGCTCTCCTGAGACCGACGCCGGGCAGCGCGTGGTGAGGGGTGTCGCGCGACGCTGCGCCCACGTTCAGCCTCCAGCGGCAAGGTCGGCAGAGGCTGCATCTCCATGACACGGGCCGCGTCCGCGCCGGAGGAGCCGGAGCCCAGCAAGACAGCAGATGCAGGCGGTGCAGCAACGACGGCGCGGCGACACATTGTGATTCAAAAAGAGCCGTGCAAACATCAATGCTCCGTTTGTGAACCATGACTATAAATCTTCTTTGTGATAAGCGGAGAACATTATTGGTAACAATTCATCTTTTTAACTAAGGGTGCAATGATGAGTGAAGCTTATCGCTTCTGGACGACCCGGCTAAGCCGGTCGACTAGCTCCTCATGTGGCGAGGTTGGACTAAACATCTGAAACCTGCTGACCCAATACGGATGTGAAAATCTCAAGTATGAACTATTTATTTGGTGTTTATTAACAGTCCCGCCAGCCTAACATGGACTACACATCATATAATCGACGTGCATGGGTCCAAATTTGTAGGTTGCGGCTGTAGATGCTCTTACATTCATGCAAGAGAGGAAATACTCCATCATATAATATAAGAATGTTTTTGACACTAGTGTAGTTCCAAAAACGTTCTTATATTATGGGACGGAGGGAGTAATATTTTGCTATTGCTTGCGGATAGCCCATAAAGCTTGATGAAATACAGTGGATTAGCAACCGTTGTCTATTTTCATTGTATGCTTGATCCGCTTTGTCTGCTTTTGTGGCTAATTTTTCACTACAATAATAAAATAAGCACTACAGCATAATTCAACAACCTGAGCCTAAGTCAGTTCTGCAAAACGCTTGGACATCACATCACCATCTTGAAAGAGCATACCAGAACCCATATGTTTGATAAAAGATCGCCGCAATATGGCATTTCTATCTGGAAATGCAAAAGAATGGATGTTGTGTTTAGACAATAATAATACATGTAACGGACTGTACAAGACACAACAAAGAGAGGCTTTTCAGGTCCACCCAGGTACACAATAGGTGTAGCCTGGAGTCCCGACTTGTTCAAGTCTTTGTGACAGCAGTCTTGCAAACCGGGCAAACGTTCTTCTGAGAAAGCCACTGCTTGATGCAGTAAACATGGTAGCTGTGGCCGCAGCCCAGCCTCCCCATCTCGTCATTTGCTTCAAACTCTTCCTGCAACATCCACCAGAATAGACAGACCTGGTTTAAACTCTCGCGATTGATATATAGAGAAGCGGGGGATAACTATCAAGGAAGGAGGGAGAGGGCATACTTGACAAATACTGCATTTCTTCTCCACTTCCGTCGGAAACCGGAATGATGAATCAGGCTTGACCTTCCTGAGGTTGCGAATTATCTCATCCTCGCGTAGCCCTGTGTTGACATGCCCTATTCTTTCTCCAAGCTCAAGCAACTCCTGTAAGACAAAGTTGGTCCATCACGATGATAATGCCAAGTGTTGTTACACGGGAGGGAGGGAGGAAGACATACCTCATAAGTCATGTTGTCGACATCGAGGCGCCAATCCTGGTACCGATCATACATATTCATTCCTCCCAACAACACTCTTGTCTGAAACATCATGATCTGCCATACATATAAAGAAGGTAAGCATTCGAAACTGGTACCCTGCTGGCATTTCATTAGACAGAAATCATTGCGCACCCATGCATGGGCATGCTTCCATTAAAAATGTTCACCTTAGATGAACAAGCATGAACGAATAAAGAAGTGAGCATTGTGTAAACATCTTATAAAAATTGTCACTTTTAGGCCCACGGATAATATGTTGATTATTTCATACTTTTATTTGTATCGTCTACGATTTTCTTTCCAGACTACATACAGCAGGTTTTAAGGTTATACTTCAGGTGGGTGGCTCATTTTGCATCACGCTTAGACCCATGGGTCAAGGGCAAGACCAGGAAATAGGTTTCCTCCAACCAACCAATTAGGACTACAACTTGAGATGTTAAATTGCCCCACCCACCGTCTGCATATCTTTGATAGTTGCCTACTACAGGGACAAGGAAACCCTCAATATTCACATCCAACAATAAGATAAGAGCCCTCACCAGCTAGGTGATCACGAAATACACAAACAACATGAGATCTGATTATGACTGAAGCAACAGGCAAATCATGAGGGTGCCCGGTCCCCCTGAGCAGCAAAAGAGCAGTCGAGTCAGGCAGAAGAGCTGGGCACCGAGGCAAAGTCTGAAAGCCATCATTCACCCACCAGAATGCCCATCCCCATTCCCTACCTACTGTACGATCCGCTAGAACAGCATGCCAAAAAGAGAATGAATGAACAAATAAAGTGGCATTATGGGTTGTCATGCTCAGGTGTTCCACATCTACCACCTCTTCCCCAGCTCCGAAACAGCATATCTAGTTTGGACGCCATTTGACTGGCCATTCCATCAGCAGCGCCGTGGCTGCCCGGCCCAGCTCAGCTCAGCGCAAGTGTTGGTAGTCTGCGTCTGCATGCCATGGTTGAGAGGTCTCTCTCCATGGCCACACAGCGTAGCGGAGCTCCGTGGCCGGAGCCACTTAATTATGGGTTCGTTAACCAACGAGAAGGCCACGATCTCACGTCACGTTTAGCGCACGAAAGAAGCAAGTCAACCACCTCCAACGCCCAGGGGTTACAGCACGAACATTTGTCAGATCACACACAATGACAACCCTGGCTACACTATTATTGTCATACGCACGGGAATCTTATGGTAACGTAATCGCGCACCGACCGCTGGACGCCGAGGCGGAGAAGGCATAGATGCGGCTCAAGCGTGCAAGCAAACGCAAGGCGATACTGGTATGATGCAGTGTATTTAATACTGGTGCTGAGACTAGTGTGCTGTATCGTACCTCTTCTTCGAGGCCGCCGGGGGAGGGGCGGTACCCGCGCATCCGGCGGAGGCGCGCGGAGGGGAGCAGGTCGGCGCCGAAGAAGGGGCCGTCCAGGTGATGCAGCGGCGGCGGCGGCGGCGACTCCATGAACGACGAGGACATCTGCTCCTGCATGCTCGCCCTCCGGGACAGGCAGGGCCGCTGTGGACATCACATGAGAAACGCAGCGTCAGCTGGCTGGCAGAACATGTCAAAAGATTCCACTTGCATACGGAGAATTCGGTATTGCCCCGAAGGCATAGCATCAAACGTGGTAGTGGAGAGCACTGTTTCAGATGCTTAAACAGAACATCGCATTCAAGGCTGCTCATAATCGCTAAAAGAGTAATCGTAACAGCGAAGCTGGATTTTGAAGGGCGCAAATGTGAAATTGAAACGAAAGATTTCGGAGCAAAACAGCCACCAGAAAATCTGAATACTTAGAAGAACACACGCTTTCTTTTCAACAACAGACAAAAAACGAGTTCAAAAAAAGCACAAAAACGGACACACATGAGAAATGAGAAAACTGATGAGAATAACCACCCACCAAGAACAACAAGCAATCCTACGAAATGGACACGCCATGAGCACCAACAGATCCGAACAAGCCAAGAAGCATCTGCCACTCACCTCTCTGTGCGGCCTCTCGGAGTCGCCGCCGCGCCCCCTCCCCAGCATCTGGTGGCGCGCCACCACGCAGTCCACGGAGGACGCCTCCGCGGCGAACGGTATCCCCGGGGCGCACCACACGTCGCCGCCGATCCCTCCGCCCACAAGGCCGCCTCCTCCACCTCCTCCCCTCTCCTTCCTCCTGTCCTTCCCTTTCTTCCTCCGCCCGTGCCAGTCGGCGGACGACCGTACGGCCGCCGCAGCCGCGGAGCCCGCCCATGGCGCGTACGCCTGCGAGGCCGCGGCCGACGTGCAGCCCAGCCCGCGCAGCGCCGCGGAGGCGAAGCCCTTCCTCCGCCCCACCTCGGGCGCGGCCGGCGGAGGCAGCGGCGCCGAGGAGGAGGAGGAGGAGGCCTCCCCTCGTGGCAGCAGGAGGCGCCGGATCCCCCGCCGGCGCTCCACCGTGGGCGACCCGCCGCGGCGGTCACCGGCCATGACGAGGAACCCGGTTCCCCTGGCGTGCTCTGCTCGGGCCTGGAGAGACGGGTGGGGGCAGTAATGGCACTGCCAGGCAGCGCCTGTGAGCGGGCGGGCGGGCGGGCGCAGGCAGAGCAGAGGGGGGGGGCGCGGGTTCGCGTTTGTTGTCTAGCCTGTGGAAGGCTAGAGAAGTGTATACTCGAGGGGCCGAGCGAGCGAGCACGAGGAGGAAAGGAAATGCGACGCGAGGTGGTAAATTCTTGTCCCGGAATCGGCGTGGCCCTGGATTAAGGGGACGGATGTTCTTGACTTGGTGGTTTGGTGAGTTCCGAGCTCCAGAACGGTCAAATAATACCACTACACATGGTGTAGGGCTGCTTAAACAAATGTGGCATGAAACATGTTTCCCTTTTCCCTTGTAACACGAAACATGGCGCCAAACGTCACAGTGGAAAAGGTGTCGACTAGAAACGTCAAAGTGGATTTTAAATATATTCTTCGAGAAACACCAAATGCCCTCAGTTGTAACTTAAGTCTAGAGTGTCCGAGATTGAAAATTTGAACAACAGTCATAGATAGTTCCTGGAAGATAACTCGTTGAGATGATACCTGTTTTTCCTGAAGGGTGGAAGAACACATGGCCGACATGCATATCCAGCATCTCTGGGTAGAACTTACCATCAGGGATATTGACCGAGACATGTTGTTAGCCAGAATGTTAGCATCATCGGTTGATCCACCCCAGCCAGCTAACGCATATGTGATCGAAATCAACAACTCTTGTATGCACATTTTGCTTTGTGTAGTGCATTCCACTCTTGTATGATGCAACATGTGACCTCAACAATCTATAAGTGACATGAGCATCATCTATTGCACCAATACAATCCTGTGATGGCAGGGAAAAACTGTTATGGCTCACTCACAACAATACAAGCATGTTATGGCATGAACTAAGAGTACTACTCACCTTGAAATATGGGTATCATCTAGGACCCATGTGAATCTTCGAAGGAGTTTGCCCATTTGGTGCCTTGATCATCTCTCCTTGGAGCTCCCCAGTCGCATACAAGACATACTTGAAATATTGAGAAATTGTGTTATTGGATCTCGTGAATGTTGTGAATCACATTGAACCTCTAGTTATGACCTCCAACGTGAAGGAACATTGCTATTTACTCTTCAAAGAGGTGAGTATGCTACCTTGTAGCAACCCCTTCTCCCTAAACGTGTCCACAAGCTTTACAAATGTGCTCTTTGCATTCAGAGCATGTTCACAACCTCTGCATTGTTACTGTTGTGGATGTAGTTCAGATTCAACATCCTCTCCCTATCTCATGGTAACAATGGACCATAACGGATCATAGGCTTCGAATTGTGACGAACCGCTGAAAGATCATGGATGCCGCCTAGAGGGGGTGAATAGGCGCTTTAAAATAATTACGGTTTAGGCTTGAACAAATGCGGAATAAAACTAGCGTTTAATTTGTCAAGCACAAAACCTGGAACGACTAGGCACAGCTATGTGCACCAACAACTTATGCCAAGCAAGATAAACAACTAGGTGATAGCAAGATATATATATATATATATATATATATATATATATATATATATATATATATATATATATATATATATATATATATATATATATATATATATATATATAGCATGAAACACTATAACTATCACAAAGTAAAGGGCTCGGGTAAGAGATAACCGAGGCACGCGGAGACGATGATGTATCCCGAAGTTCACACCCTTGCGGATGCTAATCTCCATTTGGAGCGGTGTGGAAGCACTGAAATTATAAGTAGCGAGTAATTTGATAGCAAGATAATTTGTAACGAGCAGGTAATGGTAACGATAAATAATATGCAGCAAGGTAGCCCAATCCTTTTGTGGCAAAGGATATGCCAAAACGGTCTCTTATGGTAAGCAAAGTGTTCTTGAGGGTACACAGGAATTTCATCTAGTCACTTTCATCATGTTCGTTTGATTCGTGTTCGCTACTTTAATAATTTGATATGTGGGTGGACCGGTGCTTAGGTGTTGTTCTTACTTGAACGAACCTCCTACTTATGATTAACCCCCTCGCAAGTATCCACAACTATGAGAAAAGTATTAAGATAAAATCTAACCATAACATTAAACTTTTGGATCCAAATCAGTCCCTTATGAAGTAGCGCATAAACTAGGGTTTAAGCTTCTGTCACTCTCGGAGCCCATCATCTAATAACCACTCCACAATGCATTCCCTTAGGCCCTAATAAGGTGAAGTGCCATGTAGTCGACGTTCACATGACACCACTAAGGGAATCACAACATATATACCATCAAAATATCAAACACATATCAAGTTCACATGATTACTTGCAACAAGATTTCTCTCGTGACCTCAAGAACGAAAGTAAATACTCACAAATGATAATCATGCTCAAGATCAGAGGTATATTAAATAGAATAATGGATCTGAACATATAATCTTCCACCAAATAAACCATATAGTAATCAACTACAAGATGTAATCAACACTACTAGTCACCCACAAGCACCAATCTAAGATTCCGGTACAAAGATTAAACACAAGAGATGAACCAGGGTTTGAGAGGATATGGTGCTGTTGAAGATGTTGATGGAGATTGCCCTCCCCAAGATAGGAGAGTTCTTGGTGATGATGATGACGATGATTTTCCCCTTTGGGAGGGAAGTTCCCCCGGCGGAATCGCTCCGCCGGAGGGCAAAAGTGCTCCTGCCCAAGTCCCGCCTCGAGACGGTGGTGCATCATCCCGAAAGTCCTCGCCTCATTTTTTTCAAGGTCAAAATGACTTATACACCAGAAGAGGGGCACCGGAGGTGGGCCGAGGAGGGCACAACCTACCAAGGCGCGCTTGGGGGCCCTGACGCGTCTAGGTGGGTTGTGCCCACCTGGTGGGCCCCCTCCGGTAGTTATTTGCTCTAATAATTCTTAAATATTCCATAAAATTCTCCGTGAAGTTTCAGCTCATTTGGAGTTGTGCAGCATATGTGGCCTGACTTAGCTTTTTTAGGTCCAGAATTCCAGCTGCCGGTATTCTCCCTCTTTCTGTGAACCTTGCATATTATGAGGGAAAAAGCATTAGAATTACTCCATAAAGCATTATTATGCATAAAAACATCATAAATAACAGTAGGAAAACATGATGCAAAATGGACGTATCAACTCCCACAAGCTTAGACCTCGCTTGTCCTCAAGCGAAAACCAAAATCGAAAAACAAGTCCACATGCTTAGAGAGAGGTGTCGATAAAAACAAAATACGGGCATAGAAGCATCATGTATATTATTATAACAACAACAAAATTCATTATAAAACTTTTATCACATAACTTTTATCATAAACTTCTCATGAACAAGTAACAATTCATCACAACATCGAAGTATAAAGCATAAACTCTATTGAAAACCAATAAACTATGTTCTCAGTCAACTTTGCAACTACAATTCATTATCTTTTCATGAAGGGTCACGTATCGGAGCCTTTTGGCAAGTCCACATACTCAACCATCATATAGTCTTCTATAATTGCTAACACTCACCGCATACACATGAGCAAAAAGTTTCAATCGGACACATAGAAAGATAGGGGCTTATAGTTTCGCCTTCCAACGTATTCACCTCAAGGGTGATGTCAATAATAATAACTCATGCCCACCCATATCCAACTGGATATATGTGCCTATACCTTTCCTCACCACATGGTGCTTGCCAAAAAAGAAGAGAAAAAGGAATAGAGAGAGATACTTTAACTCTTGCATAAAAGTAAAAGATAGGCCCTTCGCGGAGGGAAGCATAGGTTGCCATGCGCTTTTTGGTTGTATGCTCAATCTCTTAGTGCAAAAGAACGTTACGTTATATTGCCCCTTATGATAGCAACCTTTATTATGCAGTCTGTCGCCTTTATTATTTTGCCATCACAAGTTCACACAACGCTCAATTTTCTCTTACACTAGATGACCTAACACATTTAGAACAAATTTTTATTGCCTTATTGCACCGATGACAACTTACTTGAGGGATCTTACTCAATCCACAGGTAGGTATGGTGGACTCTCAAAACAAGATTTGGGTTAAGGGTTTTGGATGCGCAAGTAGTATCTCTACTTAGTGCGGAATTTTTGGCTAGCAAAGATGGGGGGCAAGCACCACATGTTAAAGGATCTATGACAATATAACTTCTATGTGAATATGAACAAACATAAATCATTATGTTGTCTTCCTTGTCCAACGTCAACAATTTTGGCATATAATATTTTGATGGGGCTCACAATCATAAAAGATGTCCAAGATAGTGTATTTGCATGTGAATCTTCTCTTCACTTAGTAATTCTTTCATGAATTGCATCATTGACGAATGCTATGTTTGTCAATCTCCAATAAATTTTACTACTCACTACTGGAGTCAGGATCTTTGCCGTCAACCAGCTCTTTGCCGTCTGCTAGCTGACGACAAAGAAGGTCTTTGCCATCAGCTTACAGAAAACTGACGGCAAAGATCATGTTTGCCGTCCGCTGGCTCTTAGCCGTCTGCTAGCTGACGGCATAGAAGCTTTGTCGTCTGCTAGCTGATGGCAAAGAGGAAGGGTGGCCCACTAACGAGAACGACCTAACGGCCACTTTTTTTGCCGTCTGCTAGCAAACGGCAAAGAAAGTGGCCAACCTAACGGCCGTTTCCCCCGGCCCCACCCCACTAGCTAGGCTCATCGCCGTCTGCTAGCAGACGGCAAAGAGCTTTGACCTAACTAAAAAACGTTCAGCGCCGCGCCCCACCCCTCTCTCTCCCCTCACCTCACCCGCGCCGCCCTCGTCCCCGAGCCACCGCCGCCCCTGACCCCCACCGCCCCGACTCCCAAGGCCGCCCGCCGCCCCGGCGCTGATGTCTACTACGCAACTTTATTCTTGTAGACTCGTGTTGGGCTTCCAAGCGTAGAGTTTTGTAGGACAGTAGCAATTTTTCCTCAAGTGGATGACCTAAGGTTTATCAATCCCTGGGAGGTGTAGGATGAACATGGTCTCTCTCAAACAACCTTGCAACCAAATACAAGAAATCTCTTGTGTCCCCAACACACCCAATACAATGGAAAATTGTATAGGTGCACTAGTTCGGCGAAGAGATGGTGATAAAAGTGTAATATTGATGGTAGAAATATATTTTTATAATCTGAATATATAAATATAGCAAGGTAGCATATAGTAAACTGGCACAAAAACGACATTGCAATGCTTGAAAATGAGGCCTAGGGTCCGTACTTTCACTAGGGCAATCTCTCAACAATGCTAATATAATTGGATCATATAACCACCCCTCAAAGTGCGATGAAGAATCACTCCAAAGTTCCTATCTAGCGGAGAACATAAGAAGAAATCATTTGTAGTGTACGAAACCACCTCGAAGCTATTCTTTCCGATTGATCTATCCAAGAGTTCGTACTAAAATAACACCAAATAATTTCAGATTCACAATACTCAATCCAACACAAGGAACCTCAAAGAGTGCCCCAAGATTTCTACCGGAGAAACAAAGACAAGAACGTGCATCAAGCCCTATGCGTACATTACCCCAATGTCACCTCGGGAATCCGCGAGTTGAGTGCCAAAACATATATCAAGTGAATCAATACGATACCCCATTGTCACCATGAGTATTCATATGCAAGACATATATCAAGTGCTCTCAAATCCATAAAAGTATTCAATCCGATAACAACGAAATCTCAAAGGGAAAAACTCAATTCATCACAACAAGGTAGAGAGGGGAAAACACCATATGATCCGACTATAGTAACAAAGCCCGCGATACATCAAGATCGTGACATCTCAAGAACACGAGAGAGATAGAGATTAAACACGTAGCTACTGGTACAAACCCTCAGCCCTGAGGGTGGACTACTCCCTCCTCATCGTGGTGGCCGCCGGGATGATGAAGATGGCCACCGGAGATGATTCCCCCTCCGGCAGGGTGCCGGAACGGGTTCTAGATTGGTTTTCGGTGGCTACAGAGCCTTGCGGGGGCGGAACTTTTGATCTAGTTTAACCCCGAGGGTTTTTGGAATATTTGGGAATTTACAGGGTAAAGAGGGGGTGCGGGAGGCCACCGAGGTGGGCACAACCCACCTGGGCGCGCCCTGGTGGGTTGTGCCCCCCTCGGGGCACCCCCCAGGTGCTGCTCTGGTCCATCGGGAGTCTTCTGGTCCATAAAAAATAGACAAAAAGTTTCGCGGTGTTTGGACTCCGTTTGATATTGATTTCCTGCGATGTAAAAAACAAGCAAAAAACAGCAACTGGCACTGGGCACTGGGACAATAGATTAATCCCAAAAATGATATAAAGTTTCTATAAAATGATTGTAAAACATCCAAGAATGATAATAAAACAGCATGAATACTTCAAAAATTATAGATACATTGGAGATGTATCAGCATCCCCAAGCTTAATTCCTACTCGTCCTCAAGTAGGTAAATGATAAAAGAAATAATTTTTATGAAGTGTGAATGCTAGCAAAGTGCACAAATTTGATCAATGATAATTTCAATCACTTTTCCGAGCATCATAACATCAATTCTTTCTTATGAAAGTTCTCATGTTAAATTAGCAACCAATTCACATGTTAAGGTTCAAACAATGAATTCTCTTCAAACTCGACAACCTATGTTCTCAGTCACCAAGCAATTGTAATTCAACTTACTCAACAAATTTTAAGTAAGATCTCCATATACTCAACCATCATATAGTCTTATATGATTTCTAACACTCACTGCATACACATGAGCAAAATGTTTCAACCGGACACATAGAAAGATAGGGGCTTATAATTTCGCCTCCCAACGTATTCACCTCCAGGGTGATGTCAACAATAATAACTTATGCTACCCACATCCAACTGGATATATGTGCCTAGATCTTTCCTCACCACATGATGCTTGCCAAAAGAGAAAAATAAAAAGGAATAGAGAGAAATACTTTGACTCTTTGCCTGAAAGTAAATACATAAAAGTAAAAGACATGCCCTTCGCTGAGGGAAGCAGAGGTTGCCATGCGCTTATTTGTTTGTATGCTCAACCCCTTAGTGCAAAAGAATGTCACGTTATATTGCCCCTTATGATAGCAACCTTTATTATGCAGTCTGTCGCTTTTATTCTTTGCCATCACAAGTTCGTACAACGCTCAATTTTCTCTTACACTAAATGATCTAATACTTTTAGAAGCAATTTTTATTGCCTTATTGCACCGATGACAACTTACCTGAAGGATCTTATTCAATCCGTAGGTAGGTATGGTGGACTCTTGAAAATAAGAATTGGGTTTAAGGGTTTTTGGATGCACAAGTAGTATCTCTACTTGGTGCGGATTTTTTGGCTAGCAAAGATGGGGGGTAAGCACCACATGTTGAAGGATCTATGACAATATAACTTCTATGTGAATATGAACAAACATAAATCATTATGTTGTCTTCCTTGTCCAACGTCAACAATTTTGGCATATAATATTTCGATGGGGGCTCACAATCACAAAATATTTCCAAGATATTGTATTTGCATAAGAAAGTTCTCTTCTTATACTTATCATTCGTGAATTGCTTGTATGACCAATATTGTGATTGTCAAGCCTCAAAAGATTTCACTTTCTAAATCCAATGTGAAGCCACCACTAGGCATGGTATGATTTTGTGACCCCCCCGATTTGACCGTACACTAATCATGCACGCAAATGTGTACGATCAAGATCAGAGACTCACGGGAAGATATCACAACACAACTCTACAACATAAATAAGTCATACAAGCATCATAATACAAGCCAGGGGCCTCGAGGGCTCGAATACAAGTGCTCGATCATAGACGAGTCAGCGGAAGCAACAATATCTGAGTACAGACATAAGTTAAACAAGTTTGCCTTAAGAAGGTTAGCACAAAAGTAACAACGATCGAGAAGGCAAGGCCTCCTGCCTGGGACCTCCTAACTACTCCTCGAAGCCGAACTCCATGTAGAATCATCCTCGAGATCTCTAGCTCCTGGACTCCAGCATCTGGTTGCGACAAGCAGGTAGAATGGAAAGGGGAAAAGAGGGAGAAAAGCAACCGTGAGTACTCATCCAAAGTACTCGCAAGCAAGGAGCTACACTACATATGCATGAGTATATGTGTAAAGGGCCATATCGGTGGACTGAACTGCAGAATGCCAGAATAAGAGGGGGATAGCTAATCCTGTCGAAGACTACGCTTCTGGCCACCTCCATCTTGCAGCATGTAGGAGAGAGTAGATGGTAAGTTCACCAAGTAGCATCGTATAGCATAATCCTACCCGGCGATCCCCTCCTCGTCGCCCTGTTAGAGAGCGATCACCGGGTTGTATCTGGCACTTGGAAGGGTGTGTTTTATTAAGTATCCAGTTCTAGTTGTCATAAGGTCAAGGTACAACTCCGGGTCGTCCTTTTACCGAGGGACACGGCTATTCGAATAGATAAACTTCCCTGCAGGGGTGCACCACATAACCCAACACGCTCGATCCCATTTGGCCGGACACACTTTTCTGGGTCATGCCCGGCCGCGGAAGATCAACACGTCACAGCCCCACCTAGGCACAACAGAGAGGTCAGCACGCCGGTCTAAATCCTATGGCGCAGGGGTCTGGGCCCATCGCCCATTGCACACCTGCACGTTGCGAACGCGGCCGGAAGCAGACCTAGCCTAGTGGCGTTCCAGTCCAATCCGGCGCGCGCCACTCAGTCGCTGACGTCACGAAGGCTTCGGCTGATACCACGACGTCGAGTGCCCATAACTGTTCCCGCGTAGTTGGTTAGTGCGTATAGACCAAATGGCCAGACTCAGATCAAATACCAAGATCTCGTTAAGCGTGTTAAGTATCCGCAAACGCCGACCAGGGCCAGGCCCAGCTCTCTCCTAAGTGGTCTCAACCTGCCCTGTCGCTCCGCCACAAAGTAACAGTCGGGGGCCGTCAGGAACCCAGGCCCACCTCTACCGGGATGGAGCCACCTGTCCTTTCAGCCCCCTCATCGTGCGGGTACTCAACGAGCCGACCCGACTTTAGTCACCACATGTGTCATGTATAGAGTATATAAGTATATACCCGTGATCACCTCCCGAAGTGATCACGGCCCAGTAGTATAGCATGGCAGACGGACAAGAGTGTAGGGCCTCTGATGGAACACTAGCATCCTATACTAAGCAGTAGGATAGCAGGTAAGGGTAACAACTGTAGCAACAATGACAGGTTATGCATCAGGATAGGATTAACGGAAAGCAGTAACATGCTACACTACTCTAATGCAAGCAGTATAGAGAAGAATAGGCGATATCTGGTGATCAAGGGGGGCCTTGCCTGGAAGCTCAGCCGAGAATGAGGGTTCGTCAACACCGTAGTCGATCGGGGGTCGCCGGCAGTCTCGGGGTCTACTGGAAAGAAGTAACGGAGGGGGAACACAATAAATAACAGAGCAACCATAGCATCACAAAACATAACGAGGCAATACGCAGTACTAGGTATGCCCTAACGCGGTAGTAAGTGATACCGGCGAAGGGGGGAAACATCCGGGAAAGTATTCCCGGTGTTTCACATTTTCGGACAGATGAACCGGAGGTGAAATGTTCCACGTTTGCTATGCTAGGGATGTGTGGTGGACGAACGGGCTGCGTATCCGGATTCGTCTCGTCGTTCTAAGCAACTTTCATGTACAAAGTATTTTCATCTGAGCAACGGTTTATTTTATATTGATTTTAGAAGAATTTATTAATTTCTGGAATTTATTTCATTATTTAATATATACATTATCCGAAACAGTGTTGCGATGACATCAGCATGACATCATGCTGACGTTAGCAGTTATCTGACACGTGGGCCCCACATGTCATAGACTGATTAGGGTAATTAGGGTTAACTAATTAATTAACTATTAATTAAACTAATTAATTAAATTAGATTAATCTAAACAGGGTTAATTAACTAATTAACTAATTATTTTTATTTTTATTTTCTTTATTTCTTTATATATTATTATTCTTTTTAATTCCCTTTTTTCTTTTTTTAATTACGTTCTGGGTGCGGGGCCCACCTGTCTGTGGCCCATAGGGGGTTCGGGCCCAGGGGCAGTGGCTCAGGGGCGCGGGGCCCCACCTGGCAGTGGCCCAAGGGCCACAGGCGGGCACGGGCGCGACGCGTGTGTGCGGCGCGGGCGCGGGCGCACAAGCGTGGGCGTGGGCGACGGGCGCCCGTAGCCTGCCCGGGGCAGGGCGGGGCCGTGGCCATGGCGGGGGGGGGGGATTGCCGTAGCGGGGCACGAGGGCCACGGCGGGCGGAGGCGGGGCGAGCGGCGGGGCAAAGTGGCAGAGGCGACGGCGGTCGCGGGCGAGCACGGGATGGAGGGGCGGGGCGGAGTGCAGTGGCCGGACGCGTCCATGGCGGGCACGTGCGGGCACGCACTGGCGGGGCGTGGGGAAGAGGAGAAGGAGGGGGGTCCTCACGGGGGGGGGGGGGCGGGGTCTGGGGCAGCGGGGCTCGGGGTGGAAGGCGGGGACGACGTGCGTAGTGGGGGCAGGCCGGTGAGGGAGGTCCGGCGAGCGGCGGGGTCCGGCGTGGTCCAGGCGGCGTCGGTGGTGGAGGGGCGAGGGGATCGGCCTCCTCTCGATCCAGATCCAGCGGGGAGGAGAGGAGAGGAGTGGGGAACGTGGGGGGGGGGACGAAGGGGTGTCGGTGGAGTGGATAAGGGGAGTGGGGGCGCGGGGTGGGCCGGCCCACTCGGGCGGCTGGGGCCCGCGTGGATGGCCAGCTGGGCCAAAGGGCCTAGCGGGGGGGCGGGGGTTCCCTTTTTTATTTTTTTGCATTTGCTTGTTTTCTGTTTTTATTTCTTTTGTTTATTTTCCTTTTCTGTTTTATTTAATTTTACATCACTTAAGAATTTTATAAATTTGTGTTTTCTTTACTATAATTATTTTTGTAATATTCGGCACCGCCCGAGCATTTTTGTTTCCACTTCTGAAAACTTTAATTGTTTGACTTATTTTGAATTTAAATTTTGAAACGTTTTCGAATCATTGCGAGGTTAGCAACAGTAACCAAAGTGACGTGGCATGATTAGCGTGGGATTACTGTAGCATGATTATCCGGGCGTGACAGATTTCAACTTCATGACATTCAATTTATTCAACAATTTACTCGTAGGATATAAGTGAAGCACAAGAGTAAATGACAAGCTACTCCAAAAAGATATAAGTGAAGATCAAATGAGTAGTTAAGTAAATAGATAGCTATGTGAGGACTCTCTCTTATTTAAAACTTTCAGATCTAAGTATTATATTAAAAAAGCAAGCAAAATGAAAATAAAATGACATTTCAAGGATAGCACAACTCATGTGAAGAAGCAAAAACTTAGGCTCAACCGATACTAACCGATAATTGTTGAAGAAGAAAGGTGGGATGCTTACCGGGGTATCCCCAAGCTTAGATGCTTCAGACTTCTTGAAATATTATTTTGGGGTGCCTTGGGCATCCCCAAGCTTGAGCTTTTGTGTCTCCTTAATTCCTTTTATATCACGGTTTTCCTAAATCTTAAAAACTTCATCCACACAAAACTCAACAAGAACTCGTGAGATAAGTTAGTATAAACCAATGCAAAAACATTATCATTCTGTACTGTAGCAAATCACTAAAATTATTATTCAACATTGCATACTAAATGCCTCTGCATATTAATACTCCTATCCTCAAATAGAATCATTAAACAAGCAAACATATGCAAACATAACAGCAATCTGCCAAAACAGTACAGTCTGTAAAGAATGCAATATTCATCATACTTCCCTAACTCCGAAAATTCTGAAAAAAATTACCAAACTTTAGAAAATTTACCAGAGCTTATTTTGCAAAAATTTCAGCATTTTATCACATTCTTACTTTTCTAGGGAATTTTTGCAACATCCATAAACTTTCTGTTTTCAAACAGCAACATGTACACTTGTAAAATAAGCATAGTAAAGGCTATAAATGCCACTTTTATTGAAATAAAAGATGAAAACATTATTCTAAATAACATCAAGCAAATCCTAACAAAATTAAATGATGCTCCAAGCAAAACAGATATCATGTGATGAATGAAAACATAGTTCCAAGTGAGGTTACCGATAATGTTGGAGACGAAAGAGGGGATGCCTTCCGGGGCATCCCCAAGCTTAGTTGCTTGGATCTTCCTTGAATATAATCTTGGGGTGCCTTGGGAACCCCCAAGCTTAGGGTCTTGTCACTCCTTATTCTCCTCATATTGACATCTCACCCAAAACTTGAAAACTTCAATCACACAAAACTTAACGGAACTTCATGAGATATGTTAGTATGATAAAGAGCAATCCATTTCACTTTTGGTACTGTCAAAGACAAGATTCATAATTGTTCTCACACAATGCCTACTTTAGCATATCTTTTCCACAATTTATATTGAGCAATATAAGCCATGGAAACTAGAAAACAAGGAAACTATGCATTGAAAACAGAATCTGTCAAAAACAGAACAGTCTGTAGTAATCTGTACTCCAACCATACTTCTGCTACTTCAAAATCCTGAAAAAATAGGAAAACCTGGGCAATTTGTCTGTTAATCTTCTGCAAAAAGAATCAGCATTTTATCACTCTTATGTTAAAAATGAGAATTGTTTTCCTGAGCGCAAAAGTTTCTTTTTTTCAGCAAGATCAAATCAACTATCACCGTAAGCCATCCCAAAGGTCTTACTTGGCACTTTATTGAAACAAAAGCAATAAAACATGATTACTACAGTAGACTAATCATGTGAACACACAAAAAACAGTAGGGGTAAATGTTGGGTTGTCTCCCAACAAGCGCTTTTCTTTAATGCCTTTTATCTAGGCATGATGATTTCAATGATGCTCGCATAAAAGATAAGAATTGAAACATAAAGAGAGCACCATGAATCATAAATTCCTCTCTCATAATAATTTTCAGTAGCATCATGAATAGATTCATCAATATAACCATCACATAAAGCATTCTTTTCATGACACAAAAGCATAGAAAACTTATTACTCTCCACATAAGCAATTTTATTCTCATTCATAATAGTGGGAGTATCATAGGAAACTTGAATACTATAAATTGTTCCCACATTAAAAGAGTAATGTTCAGTAAAAGGATATTCAAAATTATGACAATTATTATGACTACTTTTTATAACATAGGTATCATCACAATAATCATCATAAGTGGGAGGCATGCAATCATCATAACAAATTTTATCATTCAAAGTAAGGGGACTAAAAAGATCATCTTCATTAGGCATAACATCCCCAAGCTTGGGACAAACATTAATTGCAGCAAATAAATTCTCAAACACGTCATTATGATCAAACATAGCATCCCCAAGCTTGAGGCTTGGCATATCATAAGCATAATCACTCTCGTCATTAATAGTATGAATAGCACCAACGATATAACAATTGCTATCATCATAATTTCCAAGTTGGTGCCAAAAATATTTCCAAGATTATAAGAAGTATCATTATCTTCCCAATCATAATCATCACAACAAGCAATGGTCATAACAAAATCATCATCAATAGTGCTCTCGGACATTGTGCCATAAGACATGGAAGCAATATCATCATCAAGTGCATCATCCTCCACAATTATTTTTGATTCATTTTCATGAGGCACAACAATAATAGGAGCAACAATATTTGGGAGAGATACCTTTTTACCTCTATTCTTTCTTCTTCTTTTCTTCTTCTTCACCACATTATGTGTGGGTTTAATTAATTTTTTCAAGCTTCTTATTGATGAGATTGGATGAATATGGAGCTCCTCCTCGTCACCTATTTCATCAAGAGAGATAATAGGAGGGCAAGTGGAAATCTTTACCCTTTCATAAGTATTCCTTTTATATTCTATTGGTTTTCCCATCTTGCTATAGTTGGCAATATAAGCATTCTCATTGCAATTTACCATGCAAAACATATAGATATTTTTTAGTTTAGTTTCAATGTCGTCCGTGAGAATGAATACTTCATACCAACTATTTTTATATGTCAATTCTTCACTCCCCAAAAATAAACAAAGCTCATTATAAAGTTCAAGGGTGATCAAATCATTACAATATTTGGCCATGATTCGATCATGAAAAAGTTTGCATTGAAAATTAAGATGACCAACCTTATTGCAAAGTTCACAAGTGATAGGACAAAGACAACATAATTTCGTAGCAAATTCATCTATCACTTTGAGCAAAGAATTGATTCTATCATGTTTATGCTTCTTGCAAAATCTATCTTCCCTATAAGGCACGTCTTCACAAACTTTATGCACTCCACAAAAATTGACATGCTTATAAGAAACATTTTTGTCATGACTTGTGCAATCATCATTAGCATTTTGGATATTCAGAGAATTCATACTAACAACATTGCAATCATGCTCATCATTCAAATATTTCGTGCCAAACATTTTATTGACTTCTTCTTCTAACAATTGAGCAGAATTTTCCAAACCATCATTTTCAAGAAAGATACTATAAAGATGATCAATAATATGATGCCAACCTCAATTCCATTTTTTGTAGTTTTCTTTTATAAATCGAACTAGTGATAAAACAAGAAACTAAAAGATTCAATTGCAAGATCTAAAGATATACCTTCAAGCACTCACCTCCCCGGAAACGGCGCCAGAAAAGAGCTTCGTTGACGGGATGGGAGTGTCGCTTACCTAACCTCCCCGGCAACGACGCCACAAAAGAGTGTGATGTCTACTACGCAACTTTATTCTTGTAGACTCGTGTTGGGCCTCCAAGCGCAGAGTATTGTAGGACGGTAGCAATTTTCCTCAAGTGGATGACCTAAGGTTTATCAATCCGTGGGAGGTGTAGGATGAAGATGGTCTCTCTCAAACAACCCTGCAACCAAATACAAGAAATCTCTTGTGTCCCCAACACAACCAATACAATGGCAAATTGTATAGATGCACTAGTTCGGCGAAGAGATGGTGATAAAAGTGTAATATTGATGGTAGAATTATATTTTTATAATCTGAATAAATAAAAACAACAAGGTAGCAAATAGTAAACGGGCACAAAAACTATATTGCAATGCTTGAAAATGAGGCCCAGGGTCCGTAGTTTTGCTAGTCCAATCTCTCAACAGTGCTAATATAATTGGATCATATAACCACCCCTCAAAGTGCGATGAAGAATCACTCCAAAGTTCCAATCTAGTAGAGAACATAAGAAGAAATCGTTTGTAGGGTACGGAACCACCGCGAAGCTATTCTTTCTGATCGATCTATCCAAGAGTTCGTACTAAAATAACACCAAATAATTTCAGATTCGTAATACTCAATCCAACACAAGGAACCTCAAAGAGTGCCCCAAGATTTCTATCGGAGAAACAAAGACAAGAACATGCATCAACCCCTATGCGTAGATTACCCTAATGTCACCTCGGGAATCCGCGAGTAGAGTGCCAAAACATATATCAAGTGAATCAAAATAATACCCCATTGTCACCACAAGTATTCATTTGCAAGACATATATCAAGTGCTCTCAAACCCATAAAAGTATTCAATCCGATAAAACGAAATCTCAAAGGGAAAACTCAATTCATCACAAGATAGAGAGGGGAAAACACCATATGATCCGACTATATTAACAAAGCCCGCGATATCGTGACATCTCAAGAACACGAGAGAGAGAGAGATTAAACACATAGCTACTGGTACAAACCCTCAGCCCCGAGGGTGGACTACTCCCTCCTCATCGTGGTGGCCGCCGGGATGATGAAGATGGCCACCGGAGATGATTCCCACCTCTGGCAGGGTGCCAGAACGGGGTCTAGATTGGTTTTCGGTGGCTACAGAGCCTTGCGGCGGTGGAACTTCTGATCTAGGTTAACCCCGAGGGTTTTCGGCATATTTGGGAATTTATAGGGTAAAGAGGGGGTGCGGGAGGCCACCGAGGTGGGCACAACCCACCTGGGCGCGCCTGGGCCCCCAGGCGAGCCCTAGTGGGTTGTGCCCCCCTCGGGGCACCTCCCAGGTCCTGCTCTGGCCAATCGGGAGTCTTCTGGTCCATAAAAAACCCACAAAAAGTTTCGCGGTGTTTGGGCTCTGTTTGATATTGATTTCCTGCGATGTAAAAAACAAGCAAAAAACAGCAACTGGCACCGGGCACTGGGTCAATTGGTTAGTCCCAAAAATTATATAAAGTTGCTATGAAATGATTGCAAAACATCCAAGAATGATAATAAAACAGCATGAATACTTCATAAATTATAGATACGTTGGAGACGTATCAGGCGCCCCGCCACCCGTCGCCGCTCCGCCTCCCGCCGTCCGGTGCCTCTCTGTCCAGCCGCCCCCTGGCGAGGTTCTTCACTTTTTTCTTTCATTGTTTCTTGCTGTTTTTTGATTTTGGTTGTACTGTTACTAATTTAGGTTTGTTGATTTAGTTGCTTTTTTTAGGTTAGTAGATTTTTGGTTAGTTTTTTTATATGTAGTCATATTTTAGGTTATTTTAGGTTAGTCATATTTTAGGTAATTAGTACATTTTGTGAGATGAAAAAAAAGAAGAAAAAGAAGACAAGAGGAAGTAGGAAAAGAAGGAAGAAGAAGAAAAAGAAGGAGAGGAAAAAGGAAAATAAAGAAGAAGAAGAAGAAATGGAGGAGGAGGAGGAGGATGAGAAGAATAGAAGAAGAAGAAGACATGACTGGCCCCCGACACCCTGACCCTGACACAACACCCCGACACCCCGACCCCGACACGACACCCCGACACCGCGACCCCGACACAGCACCCCGACCCCGACACGACACCATCGACACCCCGAGCCCGATACGACACCCCAACACCCCTACATGGCACCCCGACCCTAACACGACACCCCAGACACCCCGACCCCCGACACCTCCCAAAAAGGTGCTCTTTGGCCTTCCAGAGGCCGACGGGGTCATATATTTGTGAATTATGAGTTAGGTCATATATTTTTTGATTTTGTTATAAAAACATCATATTTGTGTTGATCATGTGGTTTTAAATGTGCAGTTGTTTCGTCAATGCGAGGGTCTGGTGTTCGACGACCTCCCCATGCGTTCGACGAGCTCCGCCCCTGCGTTCGTGGGTGAGCACAAATGGCATCTCCTCCTCCCCCTTCATTTGCTCTGTTCCGGTCTTCGTGTCGATGAAACTTGCTAGCAATAGGTGTCTTCAATCATCGTGTGACCACTATGCATCTCTTGTTCGAAAGGGTTACATCTATAAATATGCATGCATTTGCATATTTATAACCGTGATTCTTTCGAATTGTCCAACGTTATCCATGGACAGCCCGAGTATGTGTAGATTGGGTTCGTTTTCCCATATGCTCTGCTCCGGATATGATGCAGAATTTCATCTGTGCCTCCCTGTTGTTCTCCAGGTACACATCCTCTCTGCTTATTGCCGAGACGTGTATCAGGAGAACAACGGGGAGGTGCTGCCAAAATTTTGCGTCGGATCCGGAGCAGAGCATGCGAAAACGAACCCAATCTACACATACTCGGGTGGGATTAGGACCTATCTTTACCTATTAGCGTCTAGGTTGCATGGATGTAATAAAAGTGACAAACTCCGTTAACTGATGAATATATACATGCTGATTTATATATATATTTCGTATGTGTCCAGTAGCTAGGCAAGATGAGTGATCGTGCGTGGATGTACACCGGTCACACTAGTCAGAAAGACATGACCAATTAATGGTTATCAAAAACCAAGGGGTTTGTGAGAGCCGCATTTGCAAATGGCCAGAGGACAACCTGGTGCCCCTATGTCGGGTGCGACAATTGGCACAAGAGGGCAGAGGATGAAATGGGAAAACACCTGCAAAAGAGGGGTTTTACGCCAGGTTATACGGTGTGGACATTTCATGGCGAGTCTACCCAGCGTGCCAGAGCTGAGGTGCTTTGTCGTCGCACCGACGAGCATGGTACCGGGATGGAAGACATGGTGCAAGACTTTGATGATGCCCGGGACTCGGATGATGAGATGGAGGAATCTGCAAAGGCCTTCAATGAAATGTTGGAGTCTTCAAAACGTCCTCTCCACGAGCACACTGAGCTTTGTCAGTTGGATGCCATCTCACAAATAATGGCTCTGAAGGCTCAATTAAACTTGGGCAGAGAATGCCACGACACGATGATGACAGTATTTGGAATTTTTCTACCCAAAGGCTATGTACTACCTGCAAACCTGTACCAGTCAGACAAAATCCTCTGTGCTCTTAAGATGCCCCATGAGAAGATACATGCCTGTGAGAAAGGATGTGCCTTATTTAGGCTTTAGTATGCGGACTTGAACTATTGCCCCATTTGCAAGTCATCCAGGTACGTTGTGGTAGACAACGGTATGGGTGAGAAGACGCAAACCAAAATCCCCGTTAATGTTCTTCGGTATATGCCAATCGTACCAAGACTTCAACGTCTTTTCATGGTCGAAGAGATGGCCAGACAAATGACATGGCACAAGACGGGCAAAAGAACCCAACTAGAAGCAGATGGGAAGCTGATGATGGTGCACACATCGCACGGTGAAGCGTGGAAGCGCTTCGATGCATTACATAAGGACAAAGCAGCAAATCTGAGGCATCCTCGAGTCGCCATCAGCACGGATGGGTTCAGTGTGTTTGGTCTGACATCAGCCCAATACAGTTGTTGGCCCGTATTTGTCATTCCACTCTCTCCCCCCGGACAGATTATGCAAAGAAAGAACATTTTCCTGACGTTGATAATTCCATGGCCGAACTATCCAGGGAAGAATATGAATGTATACATGCAGCCAATGAAGGACGAATTGCAAGAAGCCTGGGTAATGGGTTCAAGACATACGACGCCTTTAGCAAACAGAACTTTATAATGCGTGTCTGGTACATGTACTCAACGCATGACTTGCCGGTGTATGCACTATTCGTTGGCTGGTGTGTGCATGGAAGGTTCTCGTGCCCCACATGCAAGGGACCTCTTTAGTTTCGTTGGCTTCAGGCCGGTCGCAAGTTTTCTTGCTTCGACTTGCATAGACAGTTCCTGGATCCTCGCCATAAGTTCAGGAAAGACAAGTAGAACTTCATCAAAGGTAGAGTTGTCAAAAACTCTGCACCACCTCTGTTGACAGGCCAAGAGACCCTGGATCAGTTAAACGCTCTCGAGCCAGATCCAGAGCGTCCAGGGTATTTCAAGGGGTATAATTCGGAACACACCTGGACTCACAAGACATGCTTGTGGGATCTGCCTTACTTCAAAGACCTCCTTTGCCCACACAACATCGACGTGATGCACACTGAGAAGAATATCGCTGAGGCACTTTTTGGTACATTGTTCGGCATAGATGGGAAGTCAAAGGATAATACTAAGCCTAGAGTCGATTAGGAGGCTCTATGTCATAGACCGTTACAAAACATGCAACCACCGAAAGGAAAGCAGAACTGGACAAAGCCAAAGGCATGGTTCAATCTTGGAAGGCCAGCTATGAGGGAAATTATCTTGTGGGTGAAAATGCAGTTGATGTCCCCTGATGGGTATGCAGCGAATCTAAAGAGGGGAGCGAATCTTGAAAAATTGAAGATATTTGGTCTCAGGAGTCATGATTGGCACATATGGATTGAGCGGGTAATGCCGGTGATGTTGCGTGGCTTCATCCCTGAGGATGAATGGCTAGTACTGGCAGAGCTGAGCTATTTCTTCCGTGTTCTTTGTGCGAAAGAACTATCGCCTGACCTGCTAAAAGAAATGGAAGAGTTGGCGCCGGAGTTGATCTGCAAGTTAGAGAAGATCTTTCCGCCAGACTTCTTTAATTCAATGCAGCACTTGATTTTGCATCTCCCGACCAAGCCAAGATTGGGGGGGGGGGGCGTGCAAAATCGTTGGTGCTACGCAACTGAGAGGATGCAGAAGACACTTCGAGCAAAATGTAAAAATAAACGTAGAATTGAAGCATCGATGGCCGAGGCATTCATTACTAAGGAGGCAGCAAACTTCGTGACATCACACTACGAAGCCAAAAATCGTCATTTGCATAATCCGAAGCCTCGGTACAATGTTGGCGACCCTAAAAAGGGTGGACCCAACCTCAGCCTACTCAAAGGGAATCTCGCACCAGCCGGTGTTTCTAATTCCTTAACATTGGATGTCGAAGAATGCTGGACCATTTTGTTGTATATCTTCAACAACCTAACAGAAGTGCGGCCGTATATCGAGTAAGTTCTCGGTACATTTTGATCCAGAGATCGTGATGCTGTCTGGTGGAGGGAGGTACCATGGCTCGGTAGCCATTGGGGATGGAATGATACCTTGTCCTAGAACTCTCCCGGAGATCAAGAAGCGCCAGACGAGCTTCGATCCTTAGATAAGGCCTCGTCCACGGCCAATGGAGCTTGCCATCGAGGCTAGGGCCCAGGAGCTTCTGGCGGAGGCAAACAGGCAGGCGGCGGAGAGGGAGAGGGACATGGAGGAGAGGACGGCTAGGCTGTTGGAGGAGGAGAGGAACCAGAACGACACGTCTCACCAAGCCCTATACGAGCTCCTTGTGGTAAGTTTCTCCTGCATATTAGCCAAATCATGCACATAATGTTCGTTTCATTACTAACTAATATGACTGACTCGTGAAAACAAAATGTGCAGACCGTGTGCCAGAACAACGGTCAGACCCCTCTACCGATGCCCCAGATTGGTATAGCGCCCACGGTGAGTTTCATTTGAATGGTCATTAGTTACTAGTATTCACATTTGAGTTGCATCATGCTAACGAGACACTGCAAATGATCTTTGGTGCAGCATGCCTCCCGACAAGCAATCGATCCTTCTCCGTCTGGCACTGGCGCAACCCCGACCGGTCCTTCTCCGTCTGGCACTGGCGCAAACCTGACCGGTCCTTCACCTCCGTGATGATGGTAAGTTTTCCCAAGTATTTTGCTTGACAAATGCATACTTAGCTTAAGATATGACCTATTTAGCTCCAAAATGACCTATACTTAGCTTATTTTCCTCGAAAATGACATAATAACCTTACTTAGCTCCAAAATGACATATTTTACCTAAGATAGCTATAAAATGACCTATACTTAGCATTTTTTCCTCCAAAATGACTTGATATGCTTAGTTAGCTAAAAAATGGCATAACTACCTAGGATAGCTCAATAATGATCTATACTTAGCTTAGCTAGTTCATTTATGACATAATTAGCTTACTTAGGTAAAATATGGCATAATAACCTTGGTTTAGCTCCAAAATGACCTATACTTAGCTTTATTCCTCGAAAATGACATAATAACCTTACTTAGCTCCAAAATGACATACTTTACCTAGGATAGCTATAAAATGACCTATAATTAGCATGTTTTCCTCCTAAATGACTTAATATGCTTAGTTAGCTAAAAACTGGCATACCTACCTAGGATAGCTCAATAATGATCTATACTTAGCTTACCTAGTTCATTTATGACAAAATTAGCTTACTTAGGTAAAAAAAATAGCATAATAACCTTGGTTTAGCTCCAAAGTGTCATATAATTAGTTTATTTTCCTCCAAAATGACAAAATAACCTTACCTAGCTCCAAAATGACCGATTTTAACTAGGATAGCTCTAAAATGACCTACACTTACCATTTTGTCCTCCAACATGAATAAATATGCTTAGTTAGCTCAAAAATGGCATACCTACCTAGGTTAGCTCAAAAATGACCTATACTTAGCTCCTTCAGTTCATTTATGACATACTTAGCATACTTAGGTCAAAAATGGCATCATAATCTCGGTTACCTCCAAAATGACATAGACTTAGCTTATTTTCCTCGAAAATGACATGATAACCTTACTAAGCTCCAAAATGACCTATTTACCTAGCTTAGCTCTAAAATGACCTACACTTGGCATTTTTACCTAGCTTAGCTAAAAAATGGCATTTTTACCTACCTTAGTTATAAGAAGAAGAAGATAAAGAAGAGAGGAGAAAAAGAAAGAGAAGAAAAATTCTTCTTCTTCTTCTTCTTCTTCTTCTTCTTCTAGCTAGTCTTCTTCTTCTAGTCTTCTTCTTCTTCTAACTTTCTTCTTTCGCAATTTGCAGATTTGCTTTAGATGAGGAAGCTTGCGTTGATGGAGTCTACTCTTCTCCTTGTGCTTCCTTTTTGTTTTGATTTTGTAGGATGAACAATGTGAAACTTGCTACCTATATATGTATGTATGGATGAAACCATTGTATGCTTGTTGTTGGATATGTTGGCTAGCTATATATGTTGCATATGGACTTTTGATTTGGTATGTATATGTGGTGGATGATCATATCCATATGGCAGGGATATGATTTGGTATGTATATGTGTTGGTATGCTTGTTGAAAGTATTTTCAAATGTGTGTATATTATATATATATATATCTATGAAATTCTGTGAAATTGATTGAATTTAAGAAAAAACAGGGGCTATACAGGCTCTTTGCCGTCTGCTGGCAGACGACAAAGAGGTTTGCCATTAGCCAGTAGATGGCAAAGCTGCCATGTGGCAGCTACCTGTGTAGCCTGGGGGGCACTGGGCTGGCCTATATGGTTGCTTTGCCGTCTGCTGGCAGACGATAAAGACCTTTGCATCTTTGCCATCTGCCAGCAAATGGCATAGCATGCCACATGGCAGCTACCTGGGGGGGCATCTGGGCTGGCCTATTTGGGCACTTTTCTGTCTGCCAGCAGACGGCAAAGTTCCCTTTGCCGTAGTTTGTTCAACCAGATGTTGTGCCGTCCGCCAGGCATGCCTTTGCCGTCAGCCATGGCAGACGACAAAGTTCCTGATTGCTGTAGTGACTTATACTCTTCCTTATGTGATGTCATTACATACCATAAGATTAGCATATGATATTTTCCATTTATTTCCTTTCTTTTTATTGAACATGAAAGCAAAGAAAGTAAAACTCAAACTAAACTTTATTATATATCTTGCACACGATTACAAGGATAGATAGATCATTAAGCAAACACTCGAAGAAAGATCGAACTAAATTTTTATTCAACTAAATCAAAAGATAACTAAGTATCAAACTAAAATAGATAAATGCAAAAGATAGTGGTGGTGACACGATACCGGGGCACCTCCCCCAAGCTTGGCACAAGCCAAGGGGAGTGCCCATACCCGATACTCAAGTCTCCTTTGGTGATGAAGAAGGTGGTGGTGGTGATGAGGTACAAGGTCTCTCCTTCTCTTTCTCCAGCTTACGTCGGAGAGTAAAATTATCCATCCTTAACTCATCGTTCTCCGTCTCAAGCTTTATTATCCTCTTGCATAGCGCCGCCATGCTTTCTTGCCTGAAACGAGGAGGTACTGGTTGATCTTCATCTTCCTCATCGGTGAACCATATATATGGATAGGTGTCCGTGATGATATTTTAATCTAAAGGCTAGCAAGAAACTGGGCTATCCTCCTCGGAATTTTGGGACGACATATTTTTAGATCTACCAGAAAACAGCTAGAAAGAAGAATGAGAGATTTCTCCGCGATACGGTGGTCAATAGGTTCGGGGGATACATAAAGATTTTTTATCTTGGGAAACAACCCACCTGGGTGCGCCTGGCTGCCAGGCGCACCCTGGTGTCTTTGCCCACCAGGGTTGCGTTCCTGGTTGTTTCTTATTTTCCTAATTTTTAATATATTCCAAAACTGACAGAAAATATTTTTGCGGATTTTTTGGAGTCCGTTTACTTACCGTATCACGTACCTCCTCTTTTTCAGTTATTCTGGAGTGTTCCGGAGGGTTTCTTTTATGCGTTCTTCCGGTGTCATAGTTTGGATAATATTGCCTTCAACATTAATGGGCGTACCTAAGGTATAATGTCTTATTCTTTGCCCATTGACAACCTTCGGGTTAGTACCTTCGACATTATTTATTTTGATAGCTCTAGATCGATAAACCTCCTCGATAACGTAAGGTCCTTCCCATTTAGAGAGAAGCTTTCCTGCAATGAATCTGAAACGAGAGTTGTACAAAAGAACATATTCTCCAACTTTGAATTCCGGCTTTTGGATTCTTTGGTCATGCCATCTTTTAACTTTTTCTTTAAATAACTTGGCATTTTCATAGGCTTGGGTTCTCCATTCATCTAGTGAGCTAATATCAAATAACCTCTTTTCACCGGCAAGTTTGAAATCATAGTTGAGTTCTATAATTGCCACTACTGCAGGATGCTGCTAACGCGACACTACGATTAGAGAAATAATCGCAAATGGTGATGTAAAAAAACTATCAAAAAAGATGCAAAACATTTGCGATGACAGATGCATCAAACACGGTCCAGAATTTAGTTGCGTGTGCGATGAAGGGCATACGGTTCAGTTCAATGAACTATTTGCGATGAGGCAGAAGAACATAAATGGGCAGCCAGATGAAGGTGTGTGCGATATACGACATACGATTCACTTGGATGGACTGTTTGTGATTAGGCAGAACAAAAGAAACGGTCAGCTAGATCAAGGTGTGTGCGATAGAGGGCAAATAGTTCACTCGGCTGAACTGTGTGCGTTGAGCCAAGATAATAGAAACGGTTCAACAAGATGTGTGTGATACGCGGCAAGTAGTCTAGGAGCACAGTCTCATAGAAGTCCTGATGTTCCTTAGTGTGGAACCTGTAGTCTACAGCAGTCCTCCTTCTTGCAGCATAGGGATTTGACTGTCTCTACAGTCTGAGACCTGCATCCTTCCTTATCTTCATGTTTTCAGCCACTGGATGTGTATCATCATGATCTGGGATCTTGGGCTTTAACTTTCTGAGCACTTGGGCTTCCTCTTCTTCTTGTATTTCAGGCACTGGGGCCTTGTTCTTCTCAGCAGCTGGTATATTTCTGGTGGATCTCTTGGGGGCAGACTTGGGGGCTTGTGCAGTAGCTTTGGGGGCAGTCTTGGGCTTTGATGGAGCAGCCCCAAACTTGATGGCATCCCCCATCAGCTTCTGAGATTTAGGTGCCAATAACTCTGGCCATGGTCTTCTTGACCCTTTCCTTTCTCTTCTTGTCCTCACCAGCAGCCTCTCCAACAGTTGATTTGGAGGCTTCAAGAGTTGAGGCTCTGGCCTTAGACATGGGCACTCTCTTGGCAGGAGCCTTCTTGTTCAAACCAGGCTTAGTTGAAACTACTTTGCCAAATTCTTTCTTGACAACTTTCTTCTTTGAGCTGACTTCTTCCTCAGCAGTAACCTAGCCTTCATCCTCAGAGTCTGAGTTTCTCTTTCTCCTTGTCCTTGTTGCTGCCTTGGACAAGTTGCTTGGGGTGCTTCTAATACCCTCATCATAGCTGCCAGAGGGACTAGTGCCCTCACTCATGTTAACTTGTTCCTCAGACTTGTTCTGGCTATCACTTTGATCAGACATTGTTGACACTGCAACCTGAAATCTGACCCTGTGAATAGATGTAGTTGAGATAGAGTGGATGAGCATCACAAAGTGCAGAGATTTTTCAAAACAATTGAGTCAAAAACTTAGTTTTAGTTTTCTACAGAAAGCATTTCGGAGCTATCGATTTGTTAAACTCGGTGACACGAAGCAATATTAGAATCTGAACTAGTGAGATCGGTCAGACCGAGACACAGTTTGGTGACTCCGAGATTGCTAGGATTTCACTGAGAGTTGAACTCGGTCACACCGGTTTGTAAGTTTCGGTCAGACCAAAAATTACAAGTGCAATGGCCTAGGCCAAATCGGTGAGACCGATTTCTACAACTCGGTTGGTCCGAGATGAGTTCGGCGGAAACCTAACCCTAAATTTTCGAATCAAAACGAATCTAAAGGAAGTTTTTGTTGGATAGAAGTATCTCAAACGTAGCAAGAATCATGGCATTTTCTTTGTGCTAAGAATCTGAGTGAGAAAGCAAAAAGGATCGAACTCATACCCTAACTTGGCGATGAGCTCGCTATGGCGGCAACAGCGGTGAAGATTCACGTTGACGGCGGCAGAGACCAGTAGCAGGAGGTCGCTGGCGATGAGGAGATGATCCGGAGACCCGAGTAGGCAGAGCAGGATATTCGCGGGCGAAGGGTTTCGGGGGAATTTCCTAAATTTGACCCGTGGGTATTTATATGCTGACCCTGTCGGTGTGACTGAGTGGAACGACTCAGTGGCACCGAGATGCAGAATCGCAAGCGGTTACTGCAACTCGGTGTGACCGAGTGGATCAACTCTATGAACTCGGTATGACCGAAAGGGATGAATCGGTCAGACCAAAATACACAGAGAGGTTTTGGAAGTTTAAGTCTATGACGAATCGGTGGCTCCGAGTGCTCCTCACCCAGAGGGTTCGAATCTGACTTGATCAAACTTTGTGATGTAGCATGAATAGAGTTTGAGACGAGAAAAGCATAGATAGCTAGAGGAAGTTCTTAGGCATTCTTGTCCATCCATTTGGAAAAAGAAAAAGAGCCAAAAAAATCAAAGCAACAAATGGATGTCCTGGAATGGAAAAAATATGCAATCAACATGCTCAGACAATAAGATGGCAAATGAAATATGTGGCAAAGCATGCACAAACACTCTAGCATCTATCAAGCAATTGGCGATGACTAGGTCATCTATATATGACTATATTGGCTGAGGAGTCAAATGAGAACATTTGATCGTAGGTCATATTCATCGTTTAAGCACAAGTGGGGTTGCCACTTTTACATAAAGCATTGTTGTGTTAACACCATTAGAGTTGCTTTAGCTCAATTCTTAGAGTAAAGCTCCCCCCTGATTTGATATCCCCCCTAAGAGGGATGAACTAACCTTGCGTTTTGTCACATGACTTCATGTAGATCTTGAAGATGTGGATGCTCAATGTTGATGTAGATCACTTGGAGCAATCCATTGGAGTGAGTTGCACTTTCAATACCTACATGGATTAGTCTCACAAGGAACAAACAAGGATATCCATAGACATAGAGTGAAGTACATACAAGATAATGTCCATGAAAGCCTTAGATTACCTTGTCCCTTGTCTTACCAACAAGAGGGTTTGTGACTCCTTGAACTAGTGCAAGATGTGGAAGTTGTTTGCACTTGTTCTCGCCAAAATGATATGAGTGAAGTATGTTGGCGGAGTCACCCTCAAGAACTCTCTAGTTCTTCTTCTTCGGGATCCACATCAACTTGATGGGAATCCTTGGAGTTGTTGTCCTACTTGATGAAGTAGAACATGATGTAGTCTTGGGAACCCACTTGACCAAGGCCTTGGGATCTTCTTCAAATGCATCAATCTCCTCTTGAAGCTTGTCCTTGCCTTTTTGCTTGTGGTCTTGTGGGTGGAAGATCATCTTGAGCTTGTGTCCCCTTGAAGGAAGTAGGATCATACTTCTCTTTTTGAGGAACAAACTTCGTCTTGGGGTATTGATCTTCTTCCCACTCAACTCCATTGGCATTGAACTTTCGTTCAAAACCAACACCTTGATTCTTCCGGTGCCTTCCTTGCTTGCGTACAGTTTCCTCAAATTGCTTACTTCCGGTAAGGCTCTTGTAAACACCTTTCTCTATAATTCCCTTCAATAAGCTATTTTCTTCTCAAGTGTAACTTGGCTAAGAGAATCATTAGTGGAATCAAGAGAACTACTAGAAGCAACAATATTGGATTTAGCATGATTATTGTTACTACTAGATGAAGAATCCTTTTTATTCTTGTTGCTAGATTTTACTTGTGGCATGTAAGTAGACAAGAGTAGACGCTTGGTAATGTAAGAAGAACTTTTCTTACTAAGATCATCATTGATTACTTTTAAGAACCCATGCTCTTGCTCTAGGTTGAGTTTTTCAAAGCGTATTTTCCATTTATTTCCTTTCTTTTTATTGAACATGAAAGTAAAGAAAGTAAAACTCAAACTAAACTTTATTATATATCTTGCACACGATTACAAGGATAGATAGATCATTAAGCAAACACTCGAAGAAAGATCGAACTAAATTTTTATTCAACTAAATCAAAAGATAACTAAGTATCAAACTAAAATAGATAAATGCAAAAGATAGTGGTGGTGACACGATACCGGGGCACCTCCCCCAAGCTTGGCACAAGCCAAGGGGAGTGCCCATACCCGATACTCAAGTCTCCTTTGGTGATGAAGAAGGTGGTGGTGGTGATGAGGTACAGGGTCTCTCCTTCTCTTTCTCCAGCTTACGTCGGAGAGTAAAATTATCCATCCTTAACTCATCGTTCTCCGTCTCAAGCTTTATTATCCTCTTGCATAGTGCCTCCATGCTTTCTTGCCTGAAACGAGGAGGGACTGGTTCATCTTCATCTTCCTCATCGGTGAACCATATATATGGATAGGTGTCCGTGAAGATATTTTTATCTAAAGGCTAGCAAGAAACTGAGCTATCCTCCTCGGAATTTGGGACGACATATTTTCAGATCTACCAGAAAACAGCTAGAAAGAAGAATGAGAGATTTCTCCGCGATACGGTGGTCAATAGGTTTGGGGGATATATAAAGATTTTTTATCTTGGGAAACAACCCACCTGGGTGCGCCTGGCTGCCAGGCGCACCCTGGTGTCTTTGCCCACAAGGGTTGCGTTCCTGGTTGTTTCTTATTTTCCTAATTTTTAATATATTCCAAAACTGACAGAAAATATTTTTGCGGATTTTTTGGAGTCCGTTTACTTACCGTATCACGTACCTCCTCTTTTTCGGTTATTCTGGAGTGTTCCAGAGGGTTTCTTTTATGCGTTCTTCCGGTGTCATAGTTTGGATAATATTGCTTTCAACATTAATGGGCGTACCTAAGGTATAATGTCTTATTCTTTGCCCATTGACAACCTTCGGGTTAGTACCTTCGACATTATTTATTTTGATAGCTCCAGATCGATAAACCTCCTCGATAACGTAAGGTCCTTCCCATTTAGAGAGAAGCTTTCCTGCAAAGAATCTGAAACGAGAGTTGTACAAAAGAACATATTCTCCAACTTTGAATTCCGGCTTTTGGATTCTTTGGTCATGCCATCTTTTAACTTTTTCTTTAAATAACTTGGCATTTTCATAGGCTTGGGTTCTCCATTCATCTAGTGAGCTAATGTCAAATAACCTCTTTTCACCGGCAAGTTTGAAATCATAGTTGAGTTCTATAATTGCCACTACTTCAGGATGCTGCTAACGCGACACTACGATTAGAGACCCTTTGACGAAACTGTGTGCGATGCAATAATCGCAAATGGTGATTAAAAAAACTATCAAAAAAGATGCAAAACATTTGCGATGACAGATGCATCAAACACGGTCCAGAATTTAGTTGCGTGCGCGATGAAGGGCATACGGTTCAGTTCAATGAACTATTTGCGATGAGGCAGAAGAACATAAGTGGGCAGCCAGATGAAGGTGTGTGCGATATACGACATACGATTCACTTGGATGGACTGTTTGTGATTAGGCAGAACAAAAGAAACGGTCAGCTAGATCAAGGTGTGTGCGATAGAGGGCAAATAGTTCACTCGGCTGAACTGTGTGCGTTGAGCCAAGATAATAGAAACGGTTCAACAAGATATGTGTGATACGCGGCAAGTAGTCTAGGAGCACAGTCTCATAGAAGTCCTGATGTTCCTTAGTGTGGAACCTGTAGTCTACAGCAGTCCTCCTTCTTGCAGCATAGGGATTTGACTGTCTCTACAGTCTGAGACCTGCATCCTTCCTTATCTTCATGTTTTCAGCCACTGGATGTGTATCATCATGATCTGGGATCTTGGGCTTTAACTTTCTGAGCACTTGGGCTTCCTCTTCTTCTTGTATTTCAGGCACTGGGGCCTTGTTCTTCTCAGCAGCTGGTATATTTCTGGTGGATCTCTTGGGGGCAGACTTGGGGGCTTATGCAGTAGCTTTGGGGGCAGTCTTGGGCTTTGATGGAGCAGCCCCAAACTTGATGGCATCCCCCATCAGCTTCTGAGATTTAGGTGCTAGTGCAACATCCTCCTCTTCATCTTCTTCCTCATCCTTAGCTGTGTCTCTCATCATAGAGGATCTGCCAATAACTCTGGCCATGGTCTTCTTGACCCTTTCCTTTCTCTTCTTGTCCTCACCAGCAGCCTCTCCAACAGTTGATTTGGAGGCTTCAAGAGTTGAGGCTCTGGCCTTAGACATGGGCACTCTCTTGGCAGGAGCCTTCTTGTTCAAACCAGGCTTAGTTGAAACTGCTTTGCCAAATTCTTTCTTGACAACTTTCTTCTTTGAGCTGACTTCTTCCTCAGCAATAACCTAGCCTTCATCCTCAGAGTCTGAGTTTCTCTTTCTCCTTGTCCTTGTTGCTGCCTTGGACAAGTTGCTTGGGGTGCTTCTAATACCCTCATCATAGCTGCCAGAGGGACTAGTGCCCTCACTCATGTTAACTTGTTCCTCAGACTTGTTCTGGCTATCACTTTGATCAGACATTGTTGACACTGCAAACTGAAAGCTGACCCTGTGAATAGATGTAGTTGAGATAGAGTGGATGAGCATCACAAACTGCAGAGATTTTTCAAAACAATTGAGTCAAAAACTTAGTTTTAGTTTTCTACAGAAAGCATTTCGGAGCTACCGATTTGTTAAACTCGGTGACACCGAAGCAATATTAGAGTCTGAACTAGTGAGATCGGTCAGACCGAGACACAGTTTGGTGACTCCGAGATTGCTAGGATTTCACTGAGAGTTGAACTCGGTCACACCGGTTTATAAGTTTCGGTCAGACCAAAAATTACAAGTGCAATGGCCTAGGCCAAATCGGTGAGACCGATTTCTACAACTCGGTTGGTCCGAGATGAGTTCGGCGGAAACCTAACCCTAAATTTTTGAATCAAAACGAATCTAAAGGAAGTTTTTGTTGGATAGAAGTATCTCAAACGTAGCAAGAATCATGGCATTGTCTTTGTGCTAAGAATCTGAGTGAGAAAGCAAAAAGGATCGAACTCATACCCTAACTTGGCGATGAGCTCGCTATGGCGGCAACAACGGTGAAGATTCACGTTGACGGCGGCAGAGACCAGTAGCAGGAGGTCGCTGGCGATGAGGAGATTATCCGGAGACTCGAGTAGGCAGAGCAGGATATTCGCGGGCGAAGGGTTTCGGGGGAATTTCCTAAATTTGACCCATGGGTATTTATATGCTGACCCTGTCGGTGTGACCGAGTGGAACGACTCAGTGGCACCGAGATGCAGAATCGCAAGCGGTTACTGCAACTCGGTGTTACCGAGTGGATCAACTCTATGAACTCGGTATGACCGAAAGGGATGAATCGGTCAGACCAAAATACACAGAGAGGTTTTGGAAGTTTAAGTCTATGACGAATCGGTGGCTCCGAGTGCTCCTCACCCAGAGGGTTCGAATCTGACTTGATCAAACTTTGTGATGTAGCATGAATAGAGTTTGAGACGAGAAAAGCATAGATAGCTAGAGGAAGTTCTTAGGCATTCTTGTCCATCCATTTGGAAAAAGAAAAAGAGCCAAAAAAATCAAAGCAACAAATGGATGTCCTGGAATGGAAAAAATATGCAATCAACATGCTCAGACAATAAGATGGCAAATGAAATATGTGGCAAAGCATGCACAAACACTCTAGCATCTATCAAGCAATTGGCGATGACTAGGTCATCTATATATGACTATATTGGCTGAGGAGTCAAATGAGAACATTTGATCGTAGGTCATATTCATCGTTTAAGCACAAGTGGGGTTGCCACTTTTACATAAAGCATTGTTGTGTTAACACCATTAGAGTTGCTTTAGCTCAATTCTTAGAGTAAAGCTCCCCCCTGATTTGATATCCCCCCTAAGAGGGATGAACTAACCTTGCGTTTTGTCACATGACTTCATGTAGATCTTGAAGATGTGGATGCTCAATGTTGATGTAGATCACTTGGAGCAATCCATTGGAGTGAGTTGCACTTTCAATACCTACATGGATTAGTCTCACAAGGAACAAACAAGGATATCCATAGACATAGAGTGAAGTACATACAAGATAATGTCCATGAAAGCCTTAGATTACCTTGTCCCTTGTCTTACCAACAAGAGGGTTTGTGACTCCTTGAACTAGTGCAAGATGTGGAAGTTTTTTGCACTTGTTCTCGCCAAAATGATATGAGTGAAGTATGTTGGCGGAGTCACCCTCAAGAACTCTCTAGTTCTTCTTCTTCGGGATCCACATCAACTTGATGGGAATCCTTGGAGTTGTTGTCCTACTTGATGAAGTAGAACATGATGTAGTCTTGGGAACCCACTTGACCAAGGCCTTGGGATCTTCTTCAAATGCATCAATCTCCTCTTGAAGCTTGTCCTTGCCTTTTTGCTTGTGGTCTTGTGGGTGGAAGATCATCTTGAGCTTGTGTCCCCTTGAAGGAAGTAGGATCATACTTCTCTTTTTGAGGAACAAACTTCGTCTTGGGGTATTGATCTTCTTCCCACTCAACTCCATTGGCATTGAACTTTCGTTCAAAACCAACACCTTGATTCTTCCGGTGCCTTCCTTGCTTGCGTACAGTTTCCTCAAATTGCTTACTTCCGGTAAGGCTCTTGTAAACACCTTTCTCTATAATTCCCTTCAATAAGCTATTTTCTTCTCAAGTGTAACTTGGCTAAGAGAATCATTAGTGGAATCAAGAGAACTACTAGAAGCAACAATATTGGATTTAGCATGATTATTGTTACTACTAGATGAAGAATCCTTTTTATTCTTGTTGCTAGATTTTACTTGTGGCATGTAAGTAGACAAGAGTAGACGCTTGGTAATGTAAGAAGAACTTTTCTTACTAAGATCATCATTGATTACTTTTAAGAACCCATGCTCTTGCTCTAGGTTGAGTTTTTCAAAGCGTATTTTCCATTTATTTCCTTTCTTTTTATTGAACATGAAAGTAAAGAAAGTAAAACTCAAACTAAACTTTATTATATATCTTGCACACGATTACAAGGATAGATAGATCATTAAGCAAACACTCGAAGAAAGATCGAACTAAATTTTTATTCAACTAAATCAAAAGATAACTAAGTATCAAACTAAAATAGATAAATGCAAAAGATAGTGGTGGTGACACGATACCGGGGCACCTCCCCCAAGCTTGGCACAAGCCAAGGGGAGTGCCCATACCCGATACTCAAGTCTCCTTTGGTGATGAAGAAGGTGGTGGTGGTGATGAGGTACAGGGTCTCTCCTTCTCTTTCTCCAGCTTACGTCGGAGAGTAAAATTATCCATCCTTAACTCATCGTTCTCCGTCTCAAGCTTTATTATCCTCTTGCATAGTGCCTCCATGCTTTCTTGCCTGAAACGAGGAGGGACTGGTTCATCTTCATCTTCCTCATCGGTGAACCATATATATGGATAGGTGTCCGTGAAGATATTTTTATCTAAAGGCTAGCAAGAAACTGGGCTATCCTCCTCGGAATTTGGGACGACATATTTTCAGATCTGCCAGAAAACAGCTAGAAAGAAGAATGAGAGATTTCTCCGCGATACGGTGGTCAATAGGTTTGGGGGATATATAAAGATTTTTTATCTTGGGAAACAACCCACCTGGGTGCGCCTGGCTGCCACAATTCTTCCTATGACTTCGATTGGCTTGAGATCTCATGAGCAACAATTCTTGAGATTCTTCATATAAAGATTTTTTATCTTTATAAGTACCACTAGACTTGTCGTGAAGCTCTTCTTTATCCTTGAGTGACATCTCATGAGCAACAATTCTTCCTATGACTTCGATTGGCTTGAGATCTTTGTAATTGGGCATCATTTGGATCAAAGTGCACATGGTATCATATTTTCCACCCAAGGCTCTTAGGATCTTCTTGATGATGAATCTGTCGGTCATCTCTTCACTTCCTAAGCCGGCAGTATCATTTGTGATGAGAGCAAGCCTAGAGTATATTTCAGCGACACCTTCACCATCCTTCATTTTGATCTTGTAAAGCTGACTCTTAAGCACATCTAATTTGGATTCCTTGACGGAGTCGGTAACTTCGTGCATATCAATCAAAGTATACCAAATTTCCTTAGCATTCTCAAGACGGCTGATTTTGTTGAATTCTCCGGGGCACAATCCGTTGAAGAGGATATCACAAGCTTGAGCATTGCATTGCAACATCTTCAATTCTTCTGCGGTCGCCTCACGATTAGGTTCTCTCCCATCAAAGAATTCACCTTGCAAGCCAATACACACAATAGCCCAAACGGCGGGGTTATGTCCAAGAATATGCATTTTCATCTTATGCTTCCAACTAGCAAAATTAGCACCATCAAAGTAAGGACCTCTACGGTCGTAATTTCCCTCGCTAGACGTCATACTCTCCTAGGTTGTGAAACCAAGGCTAGGATCACCAAAGCTATGGAAATCAAGGCAAATGGAGACCAAAGCTTTGATACCACTTGTAGGATCGAAAGTATGTCTAGAGGGGGGGGGGGTGATTAGACTACTAGACCAAATAAAAATCTAGCCTTTTCCCAATTTAAATCTTGGCAGATTTTAGCAACTAAGCACAACTCAAGCAATCAACCTACACATGCAATTCTAAGAGTATGGCAGCAGAATGTAAATCATTGTATATGAAGGTAAAGGGGAGGAGTTTGGAGGGAGCAAACGCAATGTAGACACGGAGATTTTTGGCATGGTTCCGATAGGTGGTGCTATCGTACATCCACGTTGATGGAGACTTCAACCCACGAAGGGTAACGGCTGCGCGAGTCCACGGAGGGCTCCACCCACGAAGGGTCCACGAAGAAGCAACCTTGTCTATCCAACCATGGCCATCGCCCACGAAGGACTTACCTCACTAGGGTAGATCTTCACGAAGTAGGCGATCTCCTTGCCCGTACAAACTCCTTGGTTCAACTCCACAATCTTGACGGAGGCTCCCATGTGACACCTAACCAATCTAGGAGACACCACTCTTAAAAATGTAATAGATGGTGTGTTGATGATGAACTCCTTGCTCTTGTGCTTCAAATGATAGTCTCCCCAACACTCAACTCTCTCTCACAGATCTGGATATGGTGGAAAGATGATTTGAGTTGAAAGCAACTTGGGGGAAGGCTAGAGATCAAGATTCTTGTGGTTGGATTGGAATGTCTTGGTATCAATAGATGAGTAGGTGGTTCTCTCTTAGAAAATGAGTAGTGGAAGTGTAGGCACGTTCTGATGGCTCTCTCTCCAAATGGAGGAAGGGTGGAGGGGTATATATAGCCTCCACACAAAATCTAAATGTTACACACAATTTACCAAACTCGGTGGGACCGAATAGTGAAACTCGGTTAGACCAATACAATTCAAAATGTGAACGTTAGGCTTTTCAGTGGGACCGACATGATCAACTTGGTGGGACCGATGTGCTAGGGTTAGGGTGATCTCGGTGAGACCGATCACATGAACTCGGTGAGACCGATTTCAGTAATAGGCAAATAGAGAGTTGGTTAGGCAAACTCAGTGGGACCGATCGCTCATTTCGGTGAGACCGAAATGTTACGAAAAGGAAACACAGAGTTTGCATTGCGAACTTGGTGGGACCGATCGCTCATTTCGGTTAGACCGAAATGTTACGAAGGGAAACAGAGAGTTTGCAATCCCATCTCGGTGAGACTGAGATCCCTATCGGTGAGTGATGTCTACTACACAACCTTCTTCTTGTAGACGTTGTTGGGCCTCCAAGTGCAGAGGTTTGTAGGACAGTAGCAAATTTCCCTCAAGTGGATGACCTAAGGTTTATCAATCCGTGGGAGGCATAGTATGAAGATGGTCTCTCTCAAACAACCCTGCAACCAAATAACAAAGAGTCTCTTGTGTCCCCAACACACCTAATACAATGGTAAATTGTATAGGTGCACTAGTTCGGCGAAGAGATGGTGATACAAGTGCAATATGGATGGTAGATATAGGTTTTTGTGATCGGAAAATATAAAAACAGCAAGGTAACTAATGATAAAAGTGAACACAAACGGTATTGCAATGCGTTGAAACAAGGCCTAGGGTTCATACTTTCACTAGTGCAAGTTCTCTCAACAATAATAACATAATTGGATCATATAACTATCCCTCAACATGCAGCAAAGAGTCACTCCATAGTCACTAATAGCGGAGAACAAACGAAAAGATTATTGTAGGGTACGAAACCACCGCAAAGTTATTCTTTCTGATCGATCTATTCAAGAGTCCGTAGTAAAATAACACGAAGCTATTCTTTCCGTTCGATCTATCCTAGATTTTGTACTAGAATAACACCTTAAGACACAAATCAACCAAAACCCTAATGTCACCTAGATACTCCAGTGTCACCTCAAGTATCCGTGGGTATGATTATACGATATGCATCACACAATCTCAGATTCATCTATTCAACCAACACAAAGTACTTCAAAGAGAGCCCCAAAGTTTCTACCAGAGAGTCAAGACGAAAGCGTGTGCCAACCCCTATGCATAAGTTCACAAGGTCACTGAACCCGCAAGTTGATTACCAAAACATACATCAAGTGGATCACGTGAATATCCCATTGTCACCATAGATAAGCACATGCAAGACATACATCAAGTGTTCTCAAATCCTTAAAGACTCAATCCGAAGAGATAACTTCAAAGGGAAAACTCAATCCATTACAAGAGAGTAGAGGGGGAGAAACATCATAAGATCCAACTATAATAGAAAAGCTCGCGATACGTCAAGGTCCTGCCGAATCAAGAACACGAGAGAGAGAGATCAAACACATAGCTACTGGTACATACCCTCAGCCCCGAGGGTGAACTACTCCCTCCTCGTCATGGAGAGCGTCGGGATGATGAAGATGGCCACTCGTGAGGGACCCCCCCTCCGGCAGGGTGCCGGAACAGGTTCCCGATTGGTTTTTGGTGGCTACAGAGGCTTGTGGCGGCGGAACTCCCGATCTAGGTTATTTTCTGGAGGTTTCTGTATTTATAGGAATTTTTGGTGTAGGTCTCACGCCAGGGGGGTCTCCGAGTCGTCCACGAGATAGGGGGACGCGCCAAGGGGGGTAGGGCGCGCCCCCACCCTCGTGGACAGCTCAGGACTCTTCTAGCCCAACTCTTTTAGTCCGGGGGCTTCTTTTGGTCCATAAAAAATCATCAAAAGTTGGCACGTCAATTGGACTCCGTTTGGTATTCCTTTTCTCGATATTCAAAAACAAGGAAAAAACAGAAACTGGCACTGGGCTCTAGGTTAATAAGTTAGTCCCAAAAATCATATAAAATAGCATATAAAACATCCTAGGTGGATAATATAATAGCATGGAACAATCAAAAATTATAGATACGTTGGAGACGTATCAAGCATCCCCAAGCTTAATTCCTACTCGTCCTCGAGTAGGTAAATGTTAAAAACAGAATTTTTGATGTGGAATGCTACCTAACATAATTTTCAATGTAATTTTGCTTATTGTGGCATGAATGTTCAGATCTGAAAGATCCAAGACAAAAGTTTAATATTGACATAAAAACAATAATACTTCAAGCATACTAACCAAGCAATTATGTCTTCTCAAAATAACATAGCCAAAGAAAGCTCATCCCTACAAAATCATATAGTTTGGCCATGCTTCATTTTCATCACACAAAATGCTCCTATCTTGCACAACCCCGATGACAAGCCAAGCAATTGTTTCATACTTCAGTATTCTCAAAGTTTTTCAACTTTCACGCAATATATGAGCGCGAGCCATGGACATATCACTATAGGTGGAACAGAATATGATGATGGAGGTTGTGTGGAGAATACAAAAAAGAGAAAGTCTCACATCAACGCGGCTCATCCACGGGCTATGGAGGTGCCCATCAATTGATGTCAATGCGAGGAGTAGGGACTGCCATGCAACGGATGCACTAGAGCTATAAATGTATGAAAGCTCAACAAAAGAAACTAAGTGGGTGTGCATCCAACTTGCTTGCTCACGAAGACCTAGGGCATTTTGAGGAAGCCCATCGTTGGAATATACAAGCCAAGTTCTATAATGAAAAATTCCCACTAGTATATGAAAGTGACAAAATAAGAGACTCTCTATAATGAAGATCATGGTGCTACTTTGAAGCACAAGTGTGGAAAAAAGGATAGTAACATTGTCCCTTCTCTCTTTTTCTCTCATTTTTTTGGCCTTCTCTTTTTTTGGCCTTTCTCTTTTTTTCCTCACATGGGACAATGCTCTAATAATGAAGATCATCACACTTCTATTTACTTACAACTCAAAAATTACAACTCGATACTAGAACAAAAATATGACTCTATATGAATGCCTCCTGCGGTGTACCGAGATGTGCAATGAATCAAGAGTGACATGTATGAAAAAATTATGAATGGTGGCTTTGCCACAAATACGATGTCAACTACATGATCATGCAAGGCAATATGACAATGATGAAGCGTGTCATAATAAACAGAACGGTGGAAAGTTGCATGGCAATATATCTCAGAATGGCTATGGAAATGCCATAATAGGTAGGTATGGTGGCTGTTTTGAGTAAGGTAAATGGTGGGTTTATGGTACCGGCGAAAGTTGCGCGGTACTAGAGAGGCTAGCAACGGTGGAAGGGTGAGAGTGCGTATAATCCATGGACTCAACATTAGTCATAAAGAACTCACATACTTATTGCAAAAATCTACAAGTCATCAAAACCAAGCACTACGCGCATGCTCCTAGGGGGATAGATTGGTAGGAAAAGACCATCGCTCATCCCCGACCGCCACTCATAAGGAAGACAATCAAAGAAACACCTCATGCTTCAAATTTGTTACACAACGGTTACCATACGTGCATGCTACGGGACTTGCAAACCTCAACACAAGTATTTCTCAATTTCACAATTACTCAACTAGCATGACTCTAATATCACCATCTTCATATCTCAAAACAATCATCAAGTATCAAACTTCTCATAGTATTCAATGCACTCTATATGAAAGTTTTTATTACACCCATCTTGAATGCCCATCATATTAGGACTAATTTTATAACCAAAGCAAATTACCATGCTGTTCTAAAGACTCTCAAAATAATATAAGTGAATCATGAGAGCTCATCAATTTCTTCAAAATAAAACTACCGTCGTGCTCTAAAAGATATAAGTGAAGCACTAGAGCAAATGACAAACTACTCCAAAAGATATAAGTGAAGATCAATGAGTAGTCGAATAATTATGCAACTATGTGAAGACTCTCTAACATTTAAGAATTTAAGATCTTGGGATATTATTCAAACAGCAAGCAAAACAAAATAAAACAAAATGATTCTCCAAGCAAAACACATATCATGTGGTGAATAAAAATTTAGCTCCAAGTAAAGTTACCGATGAACGAAGACGAAAGAGGGGATGCCATCCGGGGCATCCCCAAGATTAGGCTCTTGGTTGTACTTGGATATTACCTTGGGGTGCCTTGGGAATCCCCAAGCTTAGGCTCTTGCCACTCCTTATTCCATAGTCCATCGAATCTTTACCCAAAACTTGAAAACTTCACAACACAAAACTCAACAGAAAACTCGTAAGCTCCGCTAGTATAAGAAAATAAATCACCACTTTTGGTACTGTTGTGAACTCATTATAAATTCATATTGGTGTAATATATACTTTATTCCAACTTCTCTATGGTTCATACCTTCCGATACTACTCATAGATTCATCAAAATAAGCAAACAACACATAGAAAATAGAATCTGTCAAAAACAGAACAGTCTGTAGTAATCTGACTTGTTTGAATACTTCTGGAACTCCAAAAATTCTGAAATAAATTGGTGGACGTGAGGAATTTGTCTATTAATCTTCTGCAAAAATAATCAACCTAAAAGCACTCTCCAGTAAAAAAATGGCAGCTAATCTCGTGAACGCAAAAGTTTCTGTTTTTTACAGCAAGATCGCAAAGACTTCACCCAAGTCTTCCCAAAGGTTCTACTTGGCACAAACACTAATTAAAACATAAAAACACATCTAAACAGAGGCTAGATGAATTATTTATTACTAAACATGAGCAAAAATAAAATTGGGTTGCCTCCCAACAAGCGCTAACGTTTAACGCCCCTAGCTAGGCATGATGATTTTAATGATGCTCACATAAAAGATAAGAATTGAAACATAAAGGGAGCATCATGAAGAATATGACTAGCACATTTAAGTCTAACCCACTTCCTATGCATAGGTATTTTGTGAGCAAACAACTTATGGGAACAATAATCAACTAGCATAGGAAGGCAAACAAGCATAACTTCAAAACTTTAAGCACATTGAGAGGAAACTTGATATTATTACAATTCCTACAAGCATATGTTCCTCCCTCATAATAATTTTCAGTAGCATCATGAATTAATTCAACAATATAACCATCACATAAAGCATTCTTTTCATGATCTACAAGCATAGAATTTTTATTACTCTCCACATAAGTAAATTTCTTCTCATGAATAGTAGTGGGAGCAAACTCAACAAAATAACTATCATGTGAGGCATAATCCAATTGAAAATTAAAATCACGCGGACAAGTTTCATGGTTATCATTATTCTTTATAGCATACATGTCATCACAATAATCATCATAGATAGCAACTTTGTTCTCATAATCAATTGCAACCTCTTCCGAAATAGTGGATTCATCACTAAATAAAGTCATGACCTCTCCAAATCCACTTTCATAATTATAACAATAAGATTCAACACCCTCCAAAATAGTGGGATCATTACTTCCTAAAGTTGACACTCTTCCAAACCCACTTTCATCAATATAATCATTATAAATAGGAGGCATGCTATCATCATAATAAATTTGCTCATCAAAACTTGGGGGACAAAAAATATCATCTTCATCAAACATAGCATCCCTAAGCTTGTGGCTTTGCATATTATTAGCATCATGGATATTCATAGAATTCATACTAACAACATTGCAATCATGCTCATCATTCAAATATTTAGTGCCAAACATTTTAATGCATTCTTCTTCTAACACTTGAGCACAATTTTCCTTTCCATCATTTTCACGAAAGATATTAAAAAGATGAAGCATATGAGGCACCCTCAATTCCATTTTTTTGTAGTTTTCTTTTATAGACTAAACTAGTGATAAAATAAGAAACAAAAAGATTCGATTGCAAGATCTAAAGATATACCTTCAAGCACTCACCTCCCCGGCAATGGCGCCAGAAATTGCTTGATGTCTACTACACAACCTTCTTCTTGTAGACGTTGTTGGGCCTCCAAGTGCAGAGGTTTGTAGGACAGTAGCAAATTTCCCTCAAGTGGATGACCTAAGGTTTATCAATCCATGGGAGGCGTAGGATGAAGATGGCCTCTCTCAAACAACCCTACAACCAAATAACAAAGAGTCTCTTGTGTCCCCAACACACCCAATACAATGGTAAATTGTATAGGTGCACTAGTTCGGCGAAGAGATGGTGATACAAGTGCAATATGGATGGTAGATATAGGTTTTTGTAATATGAAAATATAAAAACAGCAAGGTAACTAATGATAAAATTGAGCACAAACGGTATTGCAATGCGTTGAAACAAGGCCTAGGGTTCATACTTCCACTAGTGCAAGTTCTCTCAACAATAATAACATAATTGGATCATATAACTATCCCTCAACATGCAACAAAGAGTCACTCCAAAGTCACTAATAGCGGAGAACAAACAAAGAGATTATTGTAGGGTACAAAACCACCTCAAAGTTATTCTTTCTGATCGATCTATTCAAGAGTCCGTAGTAAAATAACACGAAGCTATTCTTTCTGTTCGATCTATCCTAGAGTTCGTACTAGAATAACACCTTAAGACACAAATCAACCAAAACCCTAATGTCACTTGATACTCCAATGTCACCTCAAGTACCCGTGGGTATGATTATATGATATGCATCACACAATCTCAGATTCATCTATTCAACCAACACAAAGTACTTCAAAGAGTTCCCCAAAGTTTCTACTGGAGAGTCAAGACGAAAACGTGTGCCAACCCCTATGCATAAGTTCACAAGGTCACTGAACCCGCAAGTTGATCACCAAAACATACATCAAGTGAATCACGTGAATATCCCATTGTCACCACAGATAAGCACATGCAAGACATACATCAAGTGTTCTCAAATCCTTAAAGACTCAATCCGAAGAGATAACTTCAAAGGGAAAACTCAATCCATTACAAGAGAGTAGAGGGGGAGAAACATCATAAGATCCAACTATAATAGCAAAGCTCGCGATACATCAAGGTCGTGCCGAATCGAGAACACGAGAGAGAGAGAGGGGGGTCTCCGAGTCGTCCACGAGATAGGGGACGCGTCCAGGGGGGTAGGGCGCGCCCCCCACCCTCGTGGACAGCCCGGGACTCTTCTGGCCCAACTCTTTTACTCCGGGGGCTTCTTTTGGTCCATAAAAAATCATCAAAAATTGGCACGTCAATTGGACTCCGTTTGGTAATCCTTTTCTGCGATACTCAAAAACAAGGAAAAAACATAAACTGGCACTGGGCTCTAGGTTAATAGGTTAGTCCCAAAAATCATATAAAATAGCATATAAAACATCCTAGATGGATAATATAATGGCATGGAACAATCAAAAATTATAGATACGTTGGAGACATATCAGTGAGACCGAATTGATTAGGGTTTCTGGCTATGGCTATGTCAACCGAACTCGGTGGCGCCGGATAGATCAAATCGCTGGGGCCGAGTTTGACTTTAGGTTTAGGACATATGTGGAATTGAGAAAGTGGTTGAGAGCTTTTGGAGCATATCACTAAGCATTTTGAGCAAGCAAGCCATTAAGAAACACCTCATCCCCTTTTAATAGTATTGGATTTTCCTATGGACTCAATGTGATCTTGGATCACTAAAATGAAAAAGTAGAGTCTTGAGCTTTTGCCAGTATGTGTCCTTAGCATTTTGAGGGGTCCACATATCTAGTCCATGCCATGCCAATCATTGAACTTTCTGAAATGATCATCTTGAAAGAGTATTAGTTCAATGAGCTATATGTTGTTAAGAATTACCAAAACCACCCAGGGATTAGTTGCACTTTCAATCTCCCCCTTTTTGGTAATTGATGACAACATATAGATCAAAGATTCGACAAATGATAGTAAGAATGAAATACATCGTCGCTTTGAGAAGTATGTGATAAGCAAGAGCTCCCCCTAAATTTTTGCATTATTTAAAATTTGCTTTGGAATGCAAATGCACAATCGATTAGGAACATGGGTTACTCTTCCATGTCACATACTTCTTGGTGGAGCGCTCAAAATGATAGTAAATGAAATATACACTCATCACCAAGACAAAGTGAATGATCATACATGAGAGATAGAGAATATTATCATCAAAGCACACACACTAAAGTATGTTATGATCAAACACATGACCATACAAGTATCTCACACACACAACCATAGAGTATCATCCAAGCAAGCAAACAAATAAGTAGCAAAAGGGCAAAAAGGAACAAAGCTCTCTCTCTCAGCCTATGATCTATACACTTTCTCCCCCTTTGGCAACAAGTTACCAAAAAGCTCGAAAATAGTGCTATGCGGCTCTCTAAGCTTGATCTTCGGGAGGTGGCATGGAGAGGAGTCCTGCAACAAATGCATCTGAAGAGGTTGAAGGAGTTGGTGGAGTTGCAACTGGAGGGGCAACTGAGGTTGTGGCTGCAGGAGCTGAAGTTGTAGCTCTAGTATCTGTCACTGGCACTACTACAGACCTCTGCCTTCTGGGCACCCTTTGATAGGCATCAGTGGTGGTCTTGTCACTCCTGTCCTCAAGCTCTTCTTGGATCTTGTCCATAGAAGTCTGAATCTCTGTAACCTTGACATCCAAGTCGTGAAGTTTGGTCTCAGGGTGGCCAATCCTTTCTCAATCCTCAAAGTAGCTTGAATGAGATAGCCAAGTTGGTCTTGTTTGGACTTGAGAAAGACTTGTGATGCCTCTTCAGCACTTGGCATCTTGGCTGCCTTTTCTGCTTTTGCCTTTGCTCTCTTCTCCTGAGCCTCTACTGAAGTAGGATCTATAGCATCCATGACAACTGTGTTGTCTTCAAAATCAGGCCTCAAGGGAAGATGCTCTTTGTCCAACAGATATAAGCCTTTGCCCATCTTGGAGTTGACGAGCATCTGTATGTGTGGAGCATACCCACATGATCTCTTCTGATCAGCAGCTGTCCTCTTGATTGTCTCTACAATCAGTGTCATCACTTTGAGCTTTTCTAGCACATCAACCAAATGCAGCAAATTTGATGGAATGCCCTCTTATCATCTTGTGATCTCCAGAATTTGGCAACAATGTGTGCCTAAGGATATTATTGATTGTGGGCAGTCCTGACAGAAGATAATAGACAGCGCCAAACCAGTGATGTTCCAAGGCTGCATCAGGAATCTCTTTGTACGTATGTGCCATGGAGTTGTGTCCTTTCCTTGGCTTGGCATATATATCTGTATCATCCTCATGCTCTTCAGGGGCATTGATTAGCTTGGCCCACTCAGCAACAGTTGACTGATACCTTGTACCCTCAGACATCCAAACAATTCTTCCATCTGGGTAGAAGTGAGCTATTGAATAGAACTGCATGATAAGCTCATCATTCCACTTGGTCAATTTCTGACCCACAAAGGCATCAACTCCATTCATTCTGAAGCTCTCACGAACTCCAAGAAAGTGATCTTCATTGTCATCAATATATGACTAATCAACCCATTTCATGTCACTGACTATGGGCTTCTTATCTAGGAGCACAGTCTCATAGAAGTCCTGCTGTTCCTTAGCGTGGAACTTGTATTCTACAACAGTCCTCCTTCTTGCAGCATAGGGATCTGACTGTCTACACAGTCTGAGACCCGCATCCTTCCTTATCTTCATGTTTTCAGCCACTGGATGTGTATCATCATGATCTGGGATCTTGGGCTTTAACTTTCTGAGCACTTGGGCTTCCTCTTCTTGTATTTCAGGCACTAGGGCCCTGTTCTTCTCAGCAGCTGGTATATTTCTGGTGGATCTCTTGGGGGCAGACTTGGTGGCTTGTGCAGTAGCTTTGGGGGCAGTCTTGGGCTTTGATGGAGCAGCCCCAGACTTGATGGCATCCTCCATCAGCTTCTGAGCTTTAGGTGCTGGTGCAGCATCCTCTTCTTCATCTTCTTCCTCATCCTTAGCTGGGTCTCTCATCATAGAGGATCTGCCAATAACTCTGGCCTTGGTCTTCTTGACCCTTTCCTTTCTCTTCTTGCCCTCACCAACAGCCTCTCCAACAGTTGATTTGGAGGCTTCAAGAGTTGAGGCTCTGGCCTTAGACATGGGCACTCTCTTGGCAGGAGCCTTCTTGTTCAAACCAGGCTTAGTTGAAGCTGTTGTGCCAAATTCTTTCTTGACAACTTTCTTCTTTGAGCTGACTTCTTCCTCAACAGCAACATAGTCTTCATCCTCAGAGTCTGAGTTTCTCTTTCTCCTTTTCCTTGTTGCTGCCTTGGGAAAGTTGCTTGGGGTGCTTCTGCTACCCTCATCATAGCTGCCAGAGGGACTAGTGCCCTCACTCATGTTAACTTGTTCCTCAGACTTGTTCTGGCTATCACTTTGATCAGACATTGTTGACACTGCAAACTGAAAGCTGGCCATGTGAATAGATGTAGTTGAGATAGAGTGGATGAGCATCACAAAGTGCAGAGATTTTGCAAAACAATTGAGTCAAAAACTTAGTTTTAGTTTTCTATAGAAAGCATTTTAGAGCTACCGATTTGTTAAACACGGTGACACCGAAGCAATATTAGATTCTGAACTAGTGAGATCGGTCAGACCGAGACACAGTTCGGTGACTCCAAGATTGCTAGGGTTTCACTGAGAGTTGAACTCGGTCACACTGATTTGTAAGTTTCGGTCAGACCGAAAATTACAACTGCAATGGCCTAGGCCAAATCGGTGAGACCGATTTCTACAACTCGGTCGGTCCGAGATGAGTTTGGCGGAAACCTAACCCTAAATTTTCGAATCAAAACTAATCTAAAGGAAGTTTTTGGTGGATAGAAGTATCTCAAACGTAGCAAGAATCATGGCATTGTCTTTGTGCTAAGAATCGGAGGGAGAAAGCACAAAGGATCGAACTCATACCCTAACTTGGCGATGAGCTCGCTACGGCGACAACGACGGTGAAGATTCCCATTGACGGCGGCGGAGACCAAAGGCAGGAGGTTGCTGGTGATGAGGAGACGATCCAGAGGCTCGAGTCGGCAGAGCAGGATACGCGCGGGCGAAGGGTTTCGGACGAATTTCCAGAATTTGACCGATGGGTATTTATATCCTGACCCTGTCGGTGTGACCGAGTGGAATGACTCGGTGGCACCGAGGTGCAGAATCGCAAGCGGATCGGTGTGACCGAATGGTTCAAATCGGTTGCACCGAGATTGAAAACCTAGATCAACTCAGTGAACTCGGTATGACCGAAAGGGATGAATCGGTCAGACCGAAATACACAAAGAGGTTTTGGAAGATTAAGTCTATGATGAATCGGTGGCTCCGAGTGCTCCTCACCCAGAGGGTTCGAATATTACTTGATCAAACTTTGTGATGTAGCATGAATAGAGTTTGTGTAACGCCCGGATAATCAAGCTACAGTAATCCCACGCTAATGGTGCCACGTCACCACAGTTACTGTTGCTAATCTACCGTTAGGTCAAACCGTTTCAAAATTCAAATTCAAATTAATGTCAACAATAAAAGTTTTTCAAAATTTACAACAAAAATGTTCGGGAGGTGCCATATTTCGCATAAGTAAATATGGTGTGGTAAACACATTTTTATAAAATGCCTAAATAGTTTAAATTGAAATAAAACAGAAAAGAAAATAAATAAAATAAAAGAAATTAGAAAACAGAAAAAAAGGAGAAAACCCATGGACCGTGGCCCAACTGGGCCAACCCCCCAGGCCCAGCCGGCCAGCCCACCCATTCCCTTAACCCCCTTGGACCCCGAACCCCCCACCGACACTCCCCCCCCACGAAATATCTCCCCCCTCTCCCCCGATTTGGATCGGGATCGAGAGGAGACCGCCGACCCCGCGCCAGGACGACGTCGCCGCCGGAGCTCCTCGTCGGACGGCCTCACCGGAGCGCTCCCTCGCCGGTCTGCCTCTTCCGCATCGACGTCGTCGTCCCCGTCCCCCACCTCGACACCCACTACCCAGTTCCCTACGCCCCAATGTGAGCCCCGCCGTCGCGCTCTTCTCCGCGCGCCCTCGCTCCCTCTCCCTCTCCCTCGCGCGCTCGCGCTCGTCGCCGCAGCCCCCGCGCGCGCGCTCACCGCGCTCACTACATCGGCCGCGCGCCCCGGCCGAATCGCCCGTGCCACGGCCTCCTCTCCCCCTCCCGCACCGTCCCGCGCGCACGCCGCTCAGGGCCGCGCCCCGCCCCTGTCCGTGCATTGCCGCGCGCACCCCGCGGCCACGCGATGCGCCCGCCAACCTCCTCGCTCCGGCCACCACCCGCGGCCGCCTCCTCCCCTGCTGCTTGATCGCCGCCTACCACCCCCCCCCCCCCGCTCGCCGCTGCTGCTCGCTGCGGGGCTCGGCCGCGCCCCCGCGCCCCTGGTGCTGCTCCCCCGCCTCCCTGTCGCCCTATCGCCGCAGCGCTGTCGGCCACCGCGGCTGCCCTGGCCACCGGCCTCGCCTCGCCGCACTCTCTGCGGGCGAGCGCCCGTCCAGGCGCCCACGCCCGCTAGCGATCAAACCCGCCAAGGCCCCTAGGGCCAATGACATGTGGGGCCCAGCCCACAGAACAAAAAGAAAATAAATAAATAATAAATAATAAAAATCAATTTAATTAATTAATTAAGTTAATTAATCCTATTTAAATTAATCTAATTAATTAGTTAATTTAATTAAACAGTAATTAATTAGCTAAACCCGAATTAAACTAAGCAGTGTATGACATGCGGGACCCGCACGTCAGTTTGACCCAGTCAACGCCCTGTTGACTGCTGACGTCAGCATGCACTGTTCTGGATAATGTTGTATTACATTAATTAAATAAATGCTAAAATTAATTTAAATCTTTTAAAATTCATATAAAATAAACCGTAGCTCGGATGGAAAAACTTTGTACATGAAAGTTGCTCAGAACGCGAGATGAATCCGAATACGTAGTCCGTTTGTCAGCCACACGTTCCTAGCATAGCGAACATGGAACTTTCCCCCTCCGGTCCGTCTGTCCGAAAACGCGAAACATCGGGAATACTTTCCCGGATGTTCCCCCCCTTCGCCGGTACCACCTACTGCCACGTTAGGGCACACCTAGCACCGCTCATTGTCATGTCACGCATCGTCATGCCCCCCTTGATCACCAGATATCGCCTATTCTTCTCTATACTGCTTGCATTAGAGTAGTGTAGCATGTTACTGCTTTCCGTTTACCCTATCCTGATGCATAGCCTGTCCTTGCTTCTACTGTTGTTACCTTTACCTGCAATCCTACATGCTTAGTATAGGATGCTAGTTTTCCATCAGTGGCCCTACATTCTTGTCCGTCTGTTGTGCTATACTATCGGGCCGTGATCACTTGGGCGGTGATCACGGGTTTATACTTATATACTATATACATGACACATGTGGTGACTAAAGTCGGGTCGGCACGTAGGAGTACCCGCAAGTGGATCTTTGTGGCGGAGCGACAGGGCAGGTTGAGACCACCTAGGCGAGAGGTGCGCCTGGCCCTGGACGGCGTCCGCGGTTACTTCAAAATAACACGCTTAACGAGTTCTTGGTATTTGATCTGAGTCTGGCCATTTGGTCTATACACACTAACCAACTACGCGGGAACAGTTATGGGCACTCGACGTCGTGGTATAGCCGAAGCTCTTTTTGACGTCAGCGACTGAGTGGCGCGCGCCGCATTGGACAGTAAGCTCGCGCTTGTATTAAGGGGGCTAGGTCTGCTTCCGGCCGCGTACGCAACGTGCAGGTGTGCAATGGGCGATGGGCCCAGACCCTGCGCGCATAGGGTTTAGACCGGCGTGCTGACCTCTCTGTTGAGCCTAGGTGGGGCTGCGACGTGTTGATCTTCCGAGGCCGGGCATGGCCCAGAAATGCGTGTCTGGCCAAATGGGATCGAGCGTGTTGGTTATGTGGTGCACCCCTGCAGGGAAGTTTATCTATTCGAATAGCCGTGTCCCTCGGTAAAAGGACGACCCGGAGTTGTACCTTGACCTTATGACAACTAGAACCGGATACTTAATAAAATACACCCTTCCAAGTGCCAGATACAACCCGGTGATCGCTCTCTAACAGGGCGACGAGGAGGGGATCGCCGGGTAGGATTATGCTATGCGATGCTACTTGGAGGACTTCAATCTACTCTCTTCTACATGCTGCAAGATGGAGATGGCCAGAAGCGTAGTCTTCGACAGGAATAGCTATCCCCCTCTTATTCTGGCATTCTGCAGTTCAGTCCACTGATATGGCCCTTTACACATATACCCATGCATGTGTAGCTCCTTGCTTGCGAGTACTTTGGATGAGTACTCACGGTTGCTTTTCTCCCTCTTTTCCCCCCTTTCCTTTCTACCTGGTTGTCGCAACCAGATGCTGGAGTCCAGGAGCCAGACGCCACCGCCGACGACGACTCCTACGACACTGGAGGTGCCTACTACTACGTGCAGTCCGCTGACGACGACCAGGAGTAGTTAGGAGGATCCCAGGCAGGAGGCCTGCGCCTCGTTCGATCTGTATCCCAGTTTGTGCTAGCCTTCTTAAGGCAAACATGTTTAACTTATGTCTGTACTCAGATATTGTTGCTTCCGCTGACTCGTCTATGATCGAGCACTTGTATTCGAGCCCTCGAGGCCCCTGGCTTGTATTATGATGCTTGTATGACTTATTTATGTTTTAGAGTTGTGTTGTGATATCTTCCCGTGAGTCCCTGATCTTGATCGTACACATTTGCGTGCATGATTAGTGTACGGTCAAATCGGGGGCGTCACAGTTTGAGTCGAGAAAAGCATAGATAGCTAGAGGAAGTTCTTAGGCGTTCTTGTCCATCCATTTGGCAAAAGAAAAAGAGCCAAACAATCAAATCAACAAATGGATGTGCTGGAATGGGAAAAATATGCAATCAACATGCTCACACAATAAGATGGCAAATGAAATATGGCAAAGCATGCACAAACACTCTAGCATCTATCAAGAAATTGGCGATGACTAGGTCATCTATATATGAGTATATTGACTGAGGATCAAATGAGATCATTTGATCGTAGGTCATACTCATCGTTTAAGCACAGGTGGGGTTGCCACTTTTACATAAAGCATTGTTGTGTTCACATCATTAGAGTTGCTTTAGCTCAATTCTTAGAGTAAGGCTCCCCCTAGATGTGATATCCCCCCTAAGAGGGATGAACTAACCTTGGGTTTTGTCGATGATGACTTCATGTAGATGTTGAAGATGTGGATGCTCAATGTTGATGTAGATCATTTGGAGCAATTCATTGGAGTGAGTTGTACTTTCAATACCTACATGGGTTAGTCCCACAAGGAACAAAAAAGGATATACATAGAGATATAGTGAAGTACACACAAGATGATGTCCATGAAAGCATTAGATTACCTTGTTCCTTGTCTTACCAACAAGAGGGTTTGTGACTCCTTGAACTAGTGCAAGATTTGGAAGTTGTTTGCACTTGTTCTCGCCAAAATTATATGAGTGAAGTATGTTGGCGGAGTCACCCTCAAGAACTCTCTAGTTTTTCTTCTTCAGGATCCACATCAACTTGATGGGAATCCTTGGAGTTGTTTTCGTACTTGATGAAGTAGAACATGATGTAGTCTTGGGAACCCACTTGACCAAGGCCTTGGGAGCTTCTTCAAATGCATCAATCTCCTCTTGAAGCTTGTCCTTGCCTTTTTTCTTGTGGTCTTGTTGTGGAAGATCATCTTGAGCTTGTGTCCCCTTGAAGGAAGTAGGATCATACTTCTCTTGTTGAGGAACAAACTTCGTCTTGGGGTATTGATCTTCTTCCCACTCAACTCTATTGGCATTGAACTTTCGTTCAAAACCAACACCTTGATTCTTCCAGTGCCTTCCTTGCTTGCGTACAATCTCCTCAAATTTCTTACTTCCGGCAGAGCTCTTATAAACACCTTTCTCGATAATTCCCTTCAACAAGCTATTTTCTTGCTCAAGTGTAACTTGGCTAAGAGAATCATTATTGGAATCAAGAGAACTACTAGAAGCAACAATATTGGGTTTAGCATGATTATTGTTACTACTAGATGAAGAATCCTTTTTATTCTTGTTGCTAGATTTTACTTGTGGCATGTAAGTAGACAAGAGTAAACGCTTTGCAATGTAAGAAGAACTTTTTCTTACGAAGATCATCATTGATTGCTTTTAAGAACCCATGCTCTTGCTCTAAGTTGAGCTTTTCAAAGTGTAGCTTCTCATGAGTCTTTAAAAGCTCTCGATGATCTTCTAAGGTAGTTTCATGAGCTAACTTAAGAGTGTTTAGTTCTTTAGTTAGACGCTCAATCTCCTTCTTATCATCATCATTCATTTTATCTTGATTAGCATGATTAATAGCAAGTTCATCATAGTTTTCATCACTAGAGTTGTCAACAAGTAAATCATCATCACCTAGAAAATCATCTTCATCACTATTGAAATCAACATACTCGAGGTGTGATACCTTTGGGCCTTTAGCCATGAAGCATCTTCCAATTCCTTCATTTGGTGAATCAAAAATGTCATAGGAGTTGGTTGACACAAGTGCTAGACAGGCAACACCTTCATCTTGAGTATATTCAGAGTCGGAGTGATAACTTCTCTCGGAGTGGTGGTCCGATTTGGAGCCGGATACCCACTCACCAACATGAGCTTGATGTCTTCGTTTTGTATAGCTCCTTGATGACTTGTCCTTCCTTTCCGAATCCTTGCTTCTGCGAGAGGTTCTTCGTTCATAACGATCATCTCTACTCCTTCTCTCCCTTGGAGGTGATTCTTCTCTTTTGCTTCTCATTATAGGTGATTCTTCTCTTCTTTTGTAGGGAGCCGTACACTCATTTGAATAGTGTCCGGGTGTTCCACAATTGTAGCAAGTACGCTCACGACTAGAAGATCTTTTGTCATTGTAGGACCTTGACTAGGAACTTCTTTCTTTGCTTCAACTCTTGTAGAACTTGTTGAAGTTCTTCACCATTAGGCTCAATTCTTCATTGAAGGCTTGTTTCTCACTTGATGATGGAGGAGCGTCACACGAGGCTTTGTAAGTACCACTAGACTTGTTGTGAAGATCTTCTTTATCCTTGAGTGACATCTCATGAGCAACAATTCTTCCTATGACTTCGATTGGCTTAAGATCTTTGTAATTGGGCATCATTTGTATCAAAGTGCACACGGTATCATATTTTCCACCCAAGGCTCTTAGGATCTTCTTGATGATGAATCTGTCGGTCATCTCTTCACTTCCTAAGCCGGCAATATCGTTTGTGATGAGAGCAATCCTAGAGTACATTTCAGCGACACCTTCACCATCCTTAATTTTGATCTTTTCAAGCTGACTTTGAATCACATCCAATTTGGATTCTTTGACGGAGTCGGTAACTTCGTGCATATCAATCAAAGCATCCCAAATTTCCTTAGCATTATCAAGACAGCTGATTTTGTTGAATTCTTCAGGGCACAATCCGTTGAAGAGGATATCGCAAGCTTGAGCATTGTATTGCAACATCTTCAATTCTTCTGCGGTCGCCTCACGATTAGGTTCTCTCCCATCAAAGAATTCACCTTGCAAGCCAATACACACAATAGCCCAAACGACGGGGTTATGTCCAAGAATATGCATTTTCATCTTATGCTTCCAACTAGCAAATTTAGTACCATCAAACTAAGGACCTCTACGGTGGTAATTTCCCTCGCTAGACACCATACTCTCCTAGGTTGTGAAACCAAGGCTATGATCACCAAAGTTATGGAAATCAAGGCAAATGGAGACCAAAGCTCTGATACCACTTGTAGGATCGAAAGTTTGTCTAGAGGGGGGGTGATTAGACTACTTGACCAAATAAAAATCTAGCCTTTTCCCAATTTAAATCTTGGCAGATTTTAGCAGCTTAGCACAAGTCAAGCAATCAACCTACACATGCAATTCTAAGAGTATAGCGGCGAAATGTAAATCATTGCATATGAAGGTAAAGGGGAGGAGTTTGGAGGGAGCAAACGCAATGTAGACATGGAGATTTTTGGCGTGGTTCCGATAGGTGGTGCTATCGTACATCCATGTTGATGGAGACTTCAACCCACGAAGGGTAACGGCTGCGCGAGTCCACGGTGGGCTCCACCCACGAAGGGTCCACGAAGAAGCAACCTTGTCTATCCCACCATGGCCATCGACCACGAAGGACTTGCCTCACTAGGGTAGATCTTCACGAAGTAGGCGATCTCCTTGCCCGTACAAACTCCTTGGTTCAACTCCACAATCTTGACGGAGGCTCCCAAGTGACACCTAAACAATCTAGGAGACACCACTCTCCAAAAGGTAATAAATGGTGTGTTGATGATGAACTCATTGCTCTTGTGCTTAAAATGATAGTCTCCCCAACACTCAACTCTCTCTCACAGATTTGGATATGGTGGAAAGATGATTTGAGTGGAAAGCAACTTGGAGAAGGCTGGAGATCAAGATTCTTGTGGTTGGATTGGAATGTCTTGGTCTCAACACATGAGTAGGTGGTTCTCTCTCAGAAAATGAGTAGTGGAAATGTAGGCACGTTCTGATGGCTCTCTCCCCGAATGGAGGAAGGGTGGAGGGTATATATAGCCTCCACACAAAATCTAACTGTTACACACAATTTACCAAACTCGGTGGGACCGAATAATGAAACTCGGTCAGAATGATTCAGTTCAAAATGTGAACGTTAGGCCTTTCGGTGGGACCGACATGGTCAACTCAGTGGGACAGATGTGCTAGGGTTAGGGTGATCTCGGTGAGACTTGATATTGATTTCCTGCGAGGTAAAAACAAGCAAAAAACAGCAATTGGCATTGGGCACTGGGCCAATAGGTTAGTCCCAAAAATGATATAAAGTTGCTATAAAATGATTGTAAAACATCCAAGAATGATAATAAAACAACATGAATACTTCACAAATTATAGATACGTTGGAGACGTATCAGCATCCCCAAGCTTAATTCCTACTCGTCCTCGAGTAGGTAAATGATAAAAGAAATAATTTATGAAGTGTGCATGCTAGCAAAGTGCACAAATTTGATCAATGATAATTTCAATCACTTTTCCTAGCATCATAACAACAATTCTTTCTTATGAAACTTCTCATGTTAAAGTAGCAACCAGTTCACATGTTAAGGTTCAGACAATGAATTCTCTTGAAACTCAACAACCTATGTTCTCAGTCACCAAGGAATTATAATTCAACTTATTCAACAGAGTTTAAGTAAGAGCTCCATATACTCAACCATCATATAGTCTTCTATGATTGCTAACACTCACCGCATACACATGAGCAAAACGTTTCAACCGGACACATAGAAAGATAGGGGCTTATAATTTCGCCTCCCAACGTATTCACCTCAAGGGTGATGTCAACAATAATAACACATGCTACCCATATCCAACTGGATATATGTGCCTAGTGTTGGAAATATGCCCTAGAGGCAATAATAAATAGGTTATTATTATATTTCTTTGTTCATGATAATCGTTTATTATCCATGCTAGAATTGTATTGATAGGAAACTCAGATGCATGTGTGGATACATAGACAACACCATGTCCCTAGTAAGCCTCTAGGAGACTAGCTCGTTGATCAATAGATGGTTACGGTTTCCTGACCATGGACATTGGATGTCGTTGATAACGGGATCACATCATTAGGAGAATGATGTGATGGACAAGACCCAATCCTAAGCCTAGCACAAGATCGTGTAGTTCGTTTGCTCAGAGCTTTTCTAATGTCAAGTATCATTTCCTTAGACCATGAGATCGTGCAACTCCCGGATACCGTAGGAATGCTTTGGGTGTACCAAATGTCACAACGTAACTGGGTGGCTATAAAGGTGCACTACAGGTATCTCCGAAAGTGTCTGTTGGGTTGGCACGAATCGAGACTGGGATTTGTCACTCCGTGTAAACGGAGAGGTATCTCTGGGCCCACTCGATAGGACATCATCATAATGTGCACAATGTGACCAAGGAGTTGATCACGGGATGATGTGTTACGGAACGAGTAAAGAGACTTGCCGGTAACGAGATTGAACAAGGTATCGGGATACCGACGATCGAATCTCGGGCAAGTAACATACCGATAGACAAAGGGATTGTATACGGGATTGATTGAATCCTCGATATCGTGGTTCATCCGATGAGATCATCGAGGAGCATATGGGAGCCAACATGGGTATCCAGATCCTGCTGTTGGTTATTGACCGAAGAGTCATCTCGGTCATGTCTGCGTGTCTCCCGAACCCGTAGGGTCTACACACTTAAGGTTCGGTGACGCTAGGGTTGTAGAGATATTAGTATGCGGTAACCCGAAAGTTGTTCGGAGTCCCGGATGAGATCCCGGACATCACGAGGAGTTCCGGAATGGTCCGGAGGTAAAGATTTATATATGGGAAGTCTTATTTTGGTCGCCGGAAAAGTTTCGCACTTTATCGGTATTGTACCGGGAGTGCCGAAAGGGGTCCGGGGGTCCACCAAGGGGTCCACCAGCCCCGGGGGGGCCACATGGGCTGTGGGGGGTGCGCCTTGGCCTATATGGGCCAAGGGAACCAGTCCCAAGAGGCCCATGCGCCAAGAGATAAGATAAACGGAGAGTCCTAAAGGGGGAAGGCACCTCCGAGGTGCCTTGGGGAGGAAGGACTCCTCCCTGGCCGCACCCTTCCTTGGAGGAAGGGCCAAGGCTGCACCCCCCCTCTCCCTTGGCCCTATATATAGTGGGGGGGAGGGAGGGCAGCAGCAATCCAAGCCCTGGCGCCTCCCTCTCCCTCCCGTGACACCTCTTCCTCCCCGCTTGCGCTTGGCGAAGCCCTGCCGGGATCCCGCTACTTCCACCACCACGCCGTCGTGCTGCTGGATCTGCATCAACCTCTCCTCCCCCTTGCTGGATCAAGAAGGAGGAGACGTCGCTGCTCCGTACGTGTGTTGAACGCAGAGGTGCCGTCCGTTCGGCGCTAGGATCATCGGTGATTTGGATCACGACGAGTACGACTCCATCAACCCCGTTCTCTTGAACGCTTCCGCTCGCGATCTACAAGGGTATGTAGATGCACTCCCCTTCCCCTCGTTGCTAGAGTACTCCATAGATTGATCTTGGTGATGCGTAGAAAATTTTGAATTTCTGCTACGTTCCCCAACAGTGGCATCATGAGCTAGGTCTATGCGTAGTTTCTGTGCACGAGTAGAACACAAAGTAGTTGTGGGCGTCGATGTTGTCAATTCTTCTTGCCGCTACTAGTCTTATCTTGTTTCGGCGGCATTGTGGGATGAAGCGGCCCGGACCGACCTTACACGTACACTTAGGTGAGATAGGTTCCACCGACTGACATGCAATAGATGCATAAGGTGGCTAGCGGGTGTCTGTCTCTCCCACTTTAGTCGGAACGGATTCGATGAAAAGGGTCCTTATGAAGGGTAAATAGAAATTGGCATATCACGTTGTGGTCTTACGTAGGTAAGAAACGTTCTTGCTAGAAACCTATACAAGCCACGTAAAAAAACTTGCAACAACAATTAGAGGACGTCTAACTTGTTTTTGCAGCATGTGCCGTGTGATGTGATATGCCCAGAAGATGTGATGAATGTTATATGTGATGTATGAGATTGATCATATTCTTGTAATAGGAATCACGACTTGCATGTCGATGAGTATGACAACCGGCAGGAGCCATAGGAGTTGTCTTTATTTTTTGTATGACCTGCGTGTCATTGAATAACGCCATGTAAATTACTTTACTTTATTGCTAAGCGCGTTAGCCATAGAAGTAATCGTTGGCGTGACAACTTCATGAAGACACAATGATGGAGATCATGATGATGGAGATCATGGTGTCATGCCGGTGACTAAGATGATCATGGTGCCCCGAAGATGGAGATCAAAGGAGCAAAATGATATTGGCCATATCATGTCACTATTTGATTGCATGTGATGTTTATCATGTTATGCATCTTATTTTCTTAGAACGACGGTAGTAAGTAAGATGATCCCTCACTAAAATTTCAAGAGACGTGTTCCCCCTAACTGTGCACCGTTGCGAAGGTTCGTTGTTTCGAAGCACCACGTGATGATCGGGTGTGATAGATTCTAACGTTCGAATACAATGGGTGTTGACGAGCCTAGCATGTATAGACATGGCCTCGGAACACATGCGAAACACTTAGGTTGACTTGATGAGCCTAGCATGTACAGACATGGCCTCGGAACACAAGAGACCGAAAGGTCGAACATGAGTCGTATAGCAGATACGATCAACATGGAGATGTTCACCGATGATGACTAGTCCGTCTCATGTGATGATCGGACACGGCCTAGTTTGACTCGGATCATGTATCACTTAGATGACTAGAGGGATGTCTATCTGAGTGGGAGTTCAATAATCTGATGAACTTCATTATCATGAACATAGTCAAAAGGTCTTTGCAAATTATGTCATACGCTTTAGTTCTACTGGTTAAGATATGTTCCTAGAGAAAATTTAGTTGAAAGTTGGTAGTAGCAATTATGCGGACTGGGTCCGTAAACTGAGGATTGTCCTCATTGCTGCATAGAAGGCTTATGTCCTTAATGCACCGCTCGGTGTGCTGAACCTCAGCGTCGTCTGTGGATGTTGCGGAACATATGACATACACGTTTTGATGACTACGTGATAGTTCAGTGCGTAATGCTAACGGTTTAGAATTGTGGCACCAAAGACGTTTTTGAAACGTCGCAGAACATATGAGATGTTCCAAAAACTGAAATTGGGATTTCAGACTAGTGCCCATGTCAAGAGGTATGAGACCTCTGACAAGTTTCTTAAGCCTGCAAACTAAAGGGAGAAAAGCTCAATCGTTGAGCATGTGCTCAGATTGTCTGAGTTCCACAATCACTTGAATCGAGTGGGAGTTAATCTTCCAGATGAGATAGTGATGGTTCTCCATAATCACTGCCACCAAGCTGTTAGAGCTTCGTGATGAACTATAAATATCAAGGATAGATGATGATCCTTGAGCAACTCGCGATGTTTGACACCGCGAAAGTAGAAATCAAGAAGGAGCATCAATTGTTGATGGTTAGTAAAACCACTAGTTTCTAGAAGGGCAAGGGCAAAAGGGATACTTCATGAAACAGCAAATCATTTGCTGCTCTAGTGGAGAATCCCAAGGTTGAACCCAAACCCGAGACTAAGTGCTTCTGTAATGAGGGGAACGGTCACTGAAGCAGTACTACCCTAGATACTTGGTAGATGAGAAGGCAGGCAAGGTCGACAGAAGTATATTGGATATACATTATATGAATGTGTACTTTACTAGTACTCCTAGCAGCACCAGGGTATTAGATACCGGTTCGGTTGCTAGTAACTCGAAATAAAAGCTACGGAATAAATGGAGACTAGCTAAAGGTGAGATGACGATGTATGTTGGAAGTGTTTCCAAGGTTGATGTGATCAAGCATCGCATGCTCCCTCTACCATCGAGATTTGGTGTTTGCGTTGAGCATGATTGGATTATGTTTATCGCAATACGGTTATTAATTTATGGAGAATAATGGTTACTCTGTTTATTTGAACAATACCTTCAATGGTCTTGCACCTAAAATAAATCTCGATCGCAGTGATACACATGTTTGTGCCAAAAGATATAAGATAGTAATGATAGTACCACATACTTGTGGCACTGCAATTAGAGTCATATTGGTATAGAACGCATGAAGAAGCTCCATGTAGATGGATCTTTGGACTCAGTCGTTTTTGAAAAGATTGAGACATGCGAACCATGTCTATTGGTATATATGCATGAAGAAACTCCATGCAGATGGATCGTTTGGACTCACTTGATTTTGAATCACTTGAGACATGCAAATCATACCACATGGGCAAGATGACTGAAAGGCCTCGTTTTCAGTAAGATGGAACAAGAGAGCAACTTATTGGAAGTAATACATTTTGATGTATGCAGTCCAATGAGTGCTGAGGCATGCAGTGGATATCGTTATGTTCTTACTTCACAGATGATTTGAGTAGATGCTGAGTGTATTTACTTGATGAAACACAAATCTGAATTATTGAAAGGTTCAAGTAATTTCAGAGTGAAGTTGAAGATCGTCGTGACAAGAGGATAAAATGTCTGTGATATGATCATAGAGATGAGTATCTGAGTTACGAGTTTGGCACACAATTAAGACATTGTGGAAAGTGTTTCACAATTAATACCGCCTGGAACACCATAGTGTGATGGTGTGTCCGAACATCATAACTGCACCCTATTGGATATGGTGCATGCCATGATGTCTCTTATCGAATTACCACTATCGTTTATGGGTTAGGCATTAGAGACAACCGCATTCACTTTAAATAGGGCACCACGCAATTCCGTTGAGACGACACCGTTTAGAGAAACCTGAGTTGTCGTTTCTTAAAAGTTTGGGGCTGCGATGCTTATGTGAAAAAGTTTCAGGCTGATAAGCTCGAACCCAAAGCGGATAAATGCATCTTCATAGAAAACCCAAAACAGTTGGGTATACCTCCTATTTCAGATCTGGAAGCAAAAGTAATTGCTTCTAGAAACGAGTCCTTTCTCAAGGAAAAGTTTCTCTCGAAAGAATTGAGTGGGAGGATGGTGGATACTTGATAAGGTTATTGAACCGTCACTTCAACTAGTGTGTAGCAGGGCACAGGAAGTTGTTCCTGTGGCACCTACACCAATTGAAGTGGAAGCTTATGATAGTGATCATGAAACTTCAGATCAAGTCACTACCAAACCTCGTAGGACGACGAGGATGCGTGCTACTTCAGAGTGGTTCGTGATCCTGTCTGAGATATCATGTTGTTGGACAATACTGAACCTACGAGCTATGGATAAGCGATGGTGGGCCCATATTCCGACAAATGGTTAGAAGCCATGAAATCCGAGATAAATGGAACTTCGAGAAGAAGACGGACGTGGACGGTAATGTTACCGTCTATGAAGCTCGACTTGTGGCAAAGAGTATTTCCACAAGTTCAAGGAGTTGACTACGATGAGATTTTCTCCTCCGTAGCGATGCTTAAGTCCGTCGGAATCATGTTAGCATTAGCTGCATTTATGAAATCTGGCACATGGATGTCAAAACAAGTTTCCTTACCAGTTTTCATAAGGAAAGGTTGTATGTGATACAATGAGAAAGGTTTTGTCGATCCTAAGGATGCTAAAAGGTATGCTAGCTCCAGCGATCCTTCCATGGACTAGAGCAAGCATCTCGGAGTCAGAATATACGCTTTGATGGAGTGATCAAAGTTTTTGGGTTTATACAAAGTTTGTTAGAAACTTGTATTTACAATAAAGTGAGTGGGAGCGCTACAACATTTCTGATAAGTATATGTGAATGACATATTGTTGATCCGAAATGATGTAAAATTTCTGGAAAGCATAAAGGGTTGTTTGAAAGGAGTTTTTCAAAGGAAGACCTTGATAAAAGCTGCTTACATATTGGGCATCAAGATCTATAGAGATAGATCAACACGCCCGATGATACTTTCAAAGAACGCACACCTTGACATGATTTTGAAAGAGTTCAAAATAGATCAGCAAAGAAGGAGTTCTTGGCTGTGTTACAAGGTGTGAGTATTGAGTAAGACTCAAGACCTGACCACAGCAGAAGAGAGAGAAAGGACGAAGGTCGTCCCCTATGCTTTAGACGTAGGCTCGACAGTATGCTATGCTGTGTACCGCACATGAAGTGTGCCTTGCCATGAGTTGGTCAAGGGGTACAATAGTGACCCGGGAATGGATCACATGACAGCGGTCGAACTTATCCTTAGTACCTAGTGGACTAAGGAATTTTCTCGATTATGGAGGTGAAAAGGAGTTCGTCGTAAAGGGTTACGTCGATGCGAACATTGACACTAATCCGGATGACTCTGAGTAGTAAACCGGATTCGTATAGTAGAGCCATTATTTGAAATGGCTCCAAATAGCGCGTGGTAGCATCCACAAGATGACATAGATATTCGTAAAGCACACACGGATCTGAAAGGTTCAGACCCGTCGACTAATAACCTCTCTCACAAGCATAACATGATCAAACCAGAACTCATTGGGTGTTAATCACATAATGATGTGAACTAGATTGTTGACTCTAGTAAACTCTTTGGATGTTGGTCACATGGTGATGTGACCTGTCAGTGTTAATCACATGGTGATGTGAACTAGATTATTGACTCTAGTGCAAGTGGGAGACTGTTGGAAATATGCCCTAGAGGCAATAATAAATAGGTTATTATTATATTTCTTTGTTCATGATAATCGTTTATTATCCATGCTAGAATTGTATTGATAGGAAACTCAGATGCATGTGTGGATACATAGACAACACCATGTCCCTAGTAAGCCTCTAGGAGACTAGCTCGTTGATCAATAGATGGTTACGGTTTCCTGACCATGGACATTGGATGTCGTTGATAATGGGATCACATCATTAGGAGAATGATGTGATGGACAAGACCCAATCCTAAGCCTAGCACAAGATCGTGTAGTTCGTTTGCTCAGAGCTTTTCTAATGTCAAGTATCATTTCCTTAGACCATGAGATTGTGCAACTCCCGGATACCGTAGGAATGCTTTGGGTGTACCTAACGTCCCAACGTAACTGGGTGGCTATAAAGGTGCACTACAGGTATCTCCGAAAGTGTCTGTTGGGTTGGCACGAATCGAGACTGGGATTTGTCACTCCGTGTAAACGGAGAGGTATCTCTGGGCCCACTCGGTAGGACATCATCATAATGTGCACAATGTGACCAAGGAGTTGATCACGGGATGATGTGTTACGGAACGAGTAAAGAGACTTGCCGGTAACGAGATTGAACAAGGTATCGGGATACCGACGATCGAATCTCGGGCAAGTAACATACCGATAGACAAAGGGATTGTATACGGGATTGATGAATCCTCGATACGTGGTTCATCCGATCAGATCATCGAGGAGCATGTGGGAGCCAAATGGGTATCCAGATCCCGCTGTGGTTATTGACCGAGAGTCGTCTCGGTCATGTCTGCGTGTCTCCCGAACCCGTAGGGTCTACACACTTAAGGTTCGGTGACGCTAGGGTTGTAGAGATATTAGTATGCGGTAACCCGAAAGTTGTTCGGAGTCCCGGATGAGATCCCGGACGTCACGAGGAGTTCCGGAATGGTCCGGAAGTAAAGATTTATATATGGGAAGTCTTATTTTGGTCGCCGGAAAAGTTTCGCACTTTATCGGTATTGTACGGGGAGTGCCGAAAGGGGTCCGGGGGTCCACCAAGGGGTCCACCAGCCCCGGGGGGCCACATGGGCTGTGGGGGGTGCGCCTTGGCCTATATGGGCCAAGGGAACCAGCCCCAAGAGATAAGATAAACGGAGAGTCCTAAAGGGGGAAGGCACGTCCGAGGTGCCTTGGGGAGGAAGGACTCCTCCCTGGCCGCACCCTTCCTTGGAGGAAGGGCCAAGGCTGCGCCCCCCCTCTCCCTTGGCCCTATATATAGTGGGGGGGGGGGAGGGAGGGCAGCAGCAATCCAAGCCCTGGCGCCTCCCTCTCCCTCCCGTGACACCTCTTCCTCCCCGCTTGCGCTTGGCGAAGCCCTGCCGGGATCCCGCTACTTCCACCACCACGCCGTCGTGCTGCTGGATCTCCATCAACCTCTCCTCCCCCCTTGCTGGATCAAGAAGGAGGAGACGTCGCTGCTCCATACGTGTGTTGAACGCGGAGGTGCCGTCCGTTCGGCGCTAGGATCATCGGTGATTTGGATCACGACGAGTACGACTCCATCAACCCCGTTCTCTTGAACGCTTCCGCTCGCGATCTACAAGGGTATGTAGATGCACTCCCCTTCCCCTCGTTGCTAGAGTACTCCATAGATTGATCTTGGTGATGCGTAGAAAATTTTGAATTTCTGCTACGTTCCCCAACACCTAGATCTTTCCTCACCACATGATGCTTGCCAAAATAGAAAAATAAAAAGGAACAGAGAGAAATAATTTGAATCTTTGCGTGAAAGTAAATACACAAAAGTAAAAGATAGGCCCTTCGCCGAGGGAAGCAGAGGTTGCCATGCGCTTATTTGTTTGTATGCTCAACCCCTTAGTGCAAAAGAACGTCACGTTATATTGCCCCTTATGATAGCAACCTTTATTATGCAGTCTGTCGCTTTTATTCTTTGCCATCACAAGTTCGTACACCGCTCAATTTTCTCTTACACTAAATGATCTAACACTTTTAGAAGCAATTTTTATTGCCTTATTGCACCGATGAAAACTTACTTGAAGGATCTTATTCAATCCTTAGGTAGGTATGGTGGACTCTTGAAAATAAGATTTGGGTTTAAGGGTTTTTGGATGCACAAGTAGTATCTCTACTTGGTGCGGAATTTTTGGCTAGCAAAGATGGGGGCCGAGCACCACATGTTGAAGGATCTATGACAATATAACTTCTATGTGAATATGAACAAACATAAACCATTACGTTGTCTTCCTTGTCCAACGTCAAATTTTTTGGCATATAATAATGGGGGCTCACAATCACAAAAGATTTCCAAGATAGTATTTGCATGTGAAAGTTCTCTTCCTTATACTAATTATTCGTGAATTACTTGTATGACCAATATTGTGATTGTGAAGCCTCAAAAGATTTCACTTTCTAAACCCAATGTGATGCTACCACTAGGCATGATATGATTTCAACTTCGTGACATACAATTTATTCAACAATTTACTCATAGGATATAAGTGAAGCACAAGAGTAAATGACAAGCTAGTCCAAAAAGATATAAGTGAAGATCGAGCGAGTAGTTATGTAAATGGGTAGCTATTCGAGGACTCTCTCTTATTAAAAACTTTCAGATCTAAGAATTTTATTAAAAGATCAAGCAAAACAAAATAAAATTACATTCCAACAATAGCACAACTCATGTGGAGAAGCAAAAACTTAGGCTCAACCGAGACTAACCGATAATTGGTGATGAAGAAAGGTAGGATGCCTACCGGGACATCCCCAAGCTTAGATGCTTGATACTTCTTGAAATATTATCTTGGGATGCCTTGGGCATCCCCAAGCTTAAGCTTTTGTGTCTCCTTAATTCTTCTCATATCACGATTTTTCTAAATCTCAATAACTTCATCCACACAAAACTCAACAAGAACTCGTGAGATAAGTTAGTATAAACCAATGCAAAAACCTTATCTTCTCTTCTGTAGCAAATCACTAAAATTATTATTCAACATGGCACACTAAATGCCTCTGCATATTTAATACTCCTATCCTCAAATAGAATCATTAAACAAGCAACATATGCAAACAATGCAATCATAACAGCAATCTGCCAAAACAGTACAGTCTGTAAAGAATGCAAGAGTATCAATACTTCCCTAACTCCAAAAGTTATGAAAATTTGCTACACTGTAGAAAATTTATCAGAGCTCATTTGCAAAAGGTTTCAACATTTTATCACATTCTGACTTTTCTAGGGAATTTTTGCAACAGCGGTAAACTTTTTGTTTTCAAACAGCAACATGTATACTTGCAAAATAAGCATGGCAAAGGCTATCATTGCCACTTTTATTGAAATAAAATATGCAAATCATTATTCTAAACAACATAAAGGAAATCCTAACAAAATAAAATGATGCTCCCAGCAAAACACATATCATGTGACGAATGAAAATATAGCTCCAAGTGAGGTCACCGACAATGTTGGAAACGAAAGAGGGGATGCCTACCGGGGCATTCCCAAGCTTAGTTGCTTCGATCTTCCTTGAATATTACCTTGGGGTTCCTTGAGCATCCCCAAGCTTAGGGTCTTGTCACTCCTTATTCTCCTCATATTGATATCTCACCCAAAACTTAAAAACTTCAATCACACAAAACTTAACGGAACTTTGTGAGATAGGTTAGTGTGATAAAGAGCAAACCATTTCACTTTGGTACTTTCAAAGACAAGATTCATAATTGTTTACACACAATGCCTACTATAGCATATCATTTCCACAATATATATTGAGCAATATAAGCCATAGAAACTAGAAAACAAGCAAACTATGCATTAAAAACAGAATCTGTCAAAAACAGAACAGTCTGTAGTAATCTGTACTCCAACCATATTTCTGCTACTCCAAAATTTCTGAAAAATAGGAAATCCTGGGTAATTTGTCTATTAATCTTCTGCAACAAGAATCAACATTTTATCACGCTTCTGTTAAAAATGAGAATTGTTTTCCTAAGCGCAAAAGTTTCTGTTTTTCAGCAAGATCAAATCAACTATCACCGTAAGCCATCCCAAAGGCTTTACGTGTCACTTTATTGAAACGAAAGCAATAAAACATGATTACTATAGTAGCTTAATCATGTGAACACACAAAAACAGTAGGTAAAAGTGTTGGGTTGTCTCCCAACAAGCGCTTTTCTTTAATGCCTTTTAGGGCATGATGATTTCAATGATGCTCACACAAAAGATAAGAATTGTAGCATAACAAGAGCATCAGGAAACACATGGCAAGCACATTTAAGCCTAACCCACTTCCTATGCATAGGGATTTTGTGAGCAAATAAATTTTGGGAGCTAGAATCAACTAGCATAGGAAGGCAAAACAAACATAACTTTAAGATTTTCAACACATAGAGAGGAAACATGATATTATTGTAATACCTACAAGCATATGTTCCTCTCTCATAATAATTTTCAGTAGCATCATGAATGAATTCAACAATATAACTATCACTTAGAGCATTCTTTTCATGATCCATAAGCATAGAAATTTTGTTACTCTCCACATAAGCAAATTTATTCTAATGAATAGTAGTGGGAGCAAACTCAACAAAATAACTATCATGGGATTGAAAATTAAAATCATGATGACAAGTTTCATGCTTATAATTATTCTCTATAACATATATATCATCACCGTAATCATCATAGATAGGAACTTTGTTCTCATAGTCAATTGGAACCTCTTCCAAAATAGTGGATTCATCATTAAATAAAGTCATGACCTCTCCAAATCCACTTTCATCAATATAATCATCATAAATAGGAGGCATGCAATCATCATAGTAAATTTTCTCATCAAAACTTGGAGGACTAAAAATATCATCTTCATCAAACATAGCATCCCCAAGCTTGTAGCTTTGCATATCATTAGCATCATGGATATTCAAAAATTCATACCATCAACATTGAAATCATGCTCATCATTCAAATATTTTGTGCCAAACATTTTATTGACTTCTTATTCTAACAATTGAGCACAATTTTCTGATCCATCATTTTCAAGAAAGATATTATAAAGATGAACAATATGATGCAACCTCAATTCCATTTTTTAGTTTTCTTTTTATAAACCAAACTAGTGATAAAACAAGAAACTAAAAGATTCAATTGCAAGATCTAAAGATATACCTTCAAGCACTCACCTCCCCGGCAACGGCGCCAGAAAAGAGCTTGATTTCCACTAGACAAGTTTATTCTTGTAGACTCGTGTTGGGCCACCAAGCGCAGAGTCTTGTAGGACAGTAGCAATTTTCCCTCAAGTGGATGACCTAAGGTTTATCAATCCGTGGGAGGTGTAGGATGAAGATGGTCTCTCTCAAACAACCCTGCAATCAAATACAAGAAATCTCTTCTATCCCCAACACACACAATACAATGGCATTTTGTATAGGTGCACTAGTTCATCGAACAGATGGTGATGAAAGTGTAATATGGATGGTAGAACTATATTTTTATAATCTGAATAAATAAAAACAGCAAGGCAGCAATTGATAAAACAGAGCACAAACGGTATTGCAATGCTTGAAAATGAGGCCTAGGGTCCGTACTTTCACTAGTGCAATCTCTCAATTGTGCCAATGTAATTGGATCATATAACCACCCCTCAAAGTGCGATGAAGAATCACTCCAAAGTTCCTATCTAGCGGAGAACATAAGAAGAAATCATTTGTAGGGTACGAAACCACCTCGAAGCTATTCTTTCCGATCGAGCTATCTAAGAGTTCATGCTGAAATAACACCAAATAATTTCAGATTCATAACACTCAATCCAACACAAAGAACTTCAAAGAGTGCCCTAAGATTTCTACCGAAGAAACAAAGACAAGAACGTGCATCAACCCCTATGCGTAGATTACCCCAATGTCACCTTGGGAATCCACGAGTTGAGTGCCAAAACATATATCAAGTGAATCAAAATAATACCCCATTGTCACCACGAGTATTCATTTGCAAGACATATATCAAGTGCTCTCAAATCCATAAAAGTATTCAATCCGATAAAACGAAATCTCAAAGGGAAAACTCAGTTCATCACAAGATAGAGAGGGGAAAACACCATATGATCCGACTATATTAACAAAGCCCGCGATACATCAAGATCGTGACATCTCAAGAACACGAGAGAGAGAGAGAGAGATTAAACACATAGCTACTAGTACAAACCCTCAGCCCCGAGGGTGCACTACTCCCTCCTCATCGTGGTGGCCGCCGGGATGATGAAGATGGCCACCGGAGATGATTCCCCCCTCCAGCAGGGTGGCAGAACGGGGTCTACATTGGTTTTCAGTGGCTACAGAGCCCTGCTGCGGCGGAACATCTGATCTACATTACCCCCGAGGGTTTTTGCAATATTTGGGAATTTATAGGGTAAATAGGGGTGCGGGAGGCCACCGAGGAGGGCACAACCCACCTGGGCGCGTCTAGGCCCCCAAGCGCGCCCTGGTGGGTTTGTGCCCCCCAAGGGGCACCCCCCAGGTGCTGCTCTGACCCATCGGGAGTCTTCTGGTCCATAAAAAATCCGCAAAAAGTTTCACGGTGGACTCCATTTGATATTGATTTCCTGTGATGTAAAAGAAGCAATTAATAGCAACTGGCACTGGGCACTGGTTCAATAGGTTATTCCCAAAAATGATATAAAGTTGCTATAAAATGATTGTAAAACATCCAAGAATGATAATAAAACAACACGAATACTTCATAAATTATAGATACGTTGGAGACGTACCAGTGTGCTTATTGTGGTGTCGAGCGTGATCGAAAGGTTGAAGAGACTAAGGTTGTAATGGCCGCGGTAATTAAAGGGGAAGCCGGGCGGCCTGGAATATCGGCACACCCGGATCGCGGTTCTAATTTGCAGCGCGTAACTCCATCGTGCCGCACATAACTAAGTTGTGGCGACGCATGCGGCGCAACCGCATGCATATGGGGCCCCCGACGTGATCGTGCGTAGGCCCAACCGCTGGCAGAGCGCGCGCGGAGGGACACGAGCAGAGCGCTCCGCTGTCACCTCAACGGCGAGCAACCATATATATGCATATAGCAGTTGAACACGCAAGGAAAAGCTGTCCAGAAGCTGAGTGCATGGAGGTACGCGAGCAGAACGCGCCGACGGACAGCACAATATGCCGCGGCACCTAACCGCGAGCACAACACGCTACGGCGCCTAACGGCGAGCAGAGCACGCCGAGGGATGCGAGTAGAGGCCGGCACAGTGATATGTGGCAAATAAGGATAAGACGAACTGTGCGAGCGATGGCGGAGACATCAAGCTCGAATCAGATTAGAGTTGCATGTGCGATACGTGGCATAAAGTTGATCCATCCGAGTTGTTTGTGATGGAATAACCATGTGTGTTGTGGGCAAATGCTTGCTGGTATATAATCATTTGCGATTGATGAATTCATCACCAACGGGTTACCTAGTGTGGTCGGTGTGCAATGTGATATGCTCTGTCTGCAGAACATCTATGCTCTATGTACAGAAGAACAACATATATATACTTGTAATAGGACATGATTGCAAGACCAAATTAAACATCCAATTACGTTATATGACAAATACCATAAATATTGCAAGGTTCAAATTCCAGCATTACAAGGCCCAAATTCAAAGATTACAAGGTTCAAACTATTCAGACACATAAAGTTCATCTCCTTCCGAATCTTTTTCATGCATTATTTCTGCGAAAGGATCAGGCACTGAGAAGTCATATAGCGGCTTGATACAGTGACTTCCGAATAATCTGTCATATGAAGTTACAAACTGAAATTCAGCTTGTGCAGAGCCTTTTCCATTCAGCTGTAGATGCATGCGCTCTTTAGCAATCCATTCACTTCTGTGCAGTAAATATAGGGCAAACCTCATTACCTTGAGCAACCTTGCTTTCTCAACAAAGAACCTGGCAAATTTAATTTCTGGTGTGGTGCCTCGGTACTCATTAAAAGTAATTTCTGTGAGATGAAGATCAAGGCATTCAATGGGATTGTTATATTCCCCAACATTTTCTACTTTCGGGCCTGCTAGTATCTGCAAACGAAGACAACATATTAGTGCATAGCTGCAGATTTGAACACTTCGGGCCTCTTTGATATGCAGGATTTCTAAAATACACGAAAAGAGTGAAATGCCACCTTCAATCTTTCATGATAAACTTATTATCATGAAAGCATGTCGGGCGAAGGAATAAAACGCGTACAACACTAGCATCTAAAAAAAATATGTATTGAAATCCTCCAAATTTCCTTTAGAAATCATTCTACATTTGTCATTGTAATCATGGGTAAAAGTAACAAGAATTGAGCTCCGTTGTGGTTAACAATTTACATGAAAGGAGCATCACCTTGATGTATAGCTTCTCCGTGCAAGGAAAGCACCTAAAGAATCTAACAACTTCATCCAGATTGGGGCCGACAGATTGTAGTGCCAAGATCTTCACTGTGCGCAGAAGCCGGGCCAAGCTTGTGGGAATCATTTTCTGGATGACAAGCGAACATATAGGTCAACAATAATTAGATAAAATGTGCTGTCCGATAATATATAAGAAGGAGAAGAAGAAGACTGTTGTACCATAACGGATAATGATCAAGCAACAAATTCGTTGAATTCAGCACATGAATAGCCCAACACTGTCAATTTCGGTGCGTGAATGGCCCTGATTCCTATTGGACCTAATTTATCATGTACATACAATCTCTCGAGGAAAGGCGCATTCTCACTGACAATATCATGAAACACCTCAACTGACAGCCATGGGCGGCTCCAGCAATGCACATAAATCGCACGGACATTCATCGAGGTGATGTGGAGGCTACTGAACCCATCCATCACATGAAGACGAAGGTACTCGAGCACTGTACAGCCGACGAGCAGGCGCTCCAAGTCCTCCTTCGAGATGCGGACGGCAATATGTTCGAGGTCCTTAAGTTTAGGGAGATGAAGAGCGCGCGCGGCATTCATCCAGGGGAAAATGCACCGCCTGAATGTAGCTCGGCGCAGCGTGGGCACGAGGCGGAACACGGACGGCGGCAGCGAGCAAGAACGTCTAGCATGAAGGCTGAGCTCCTCGAGTCGATCCAGGGCTGGGGATAGGAACCAGAGTGCAACCTGGGTTCGGTCTTGTTGTGGGGACTAAGCCTGCCGGTAGCAAGGCGTCTGACCGGCCCAGGGTGCGTGGCGAGGACGTGGAACAATGCGTCCAGGCGTTGCTGCTCCCCGCTGCAGAACTCATGGTCGACAGAGCGCCACCGCCGCGTGAGGACAGTGGTCCGCACGTCATATTTGATGGGGAGGTTGGATATGATGGTTACCAACATCTCGTCGGGGTGGCTGTTGATGAAGTCCACGTTGGTCGGAGGCTCTTGCGGTTTTGGCTCGACCCGCCCCCGCTTGTTGGCCGGCTCGTCCTCCATCTCGCAGCAGGTGGCGATCCTCGGCGACGGTGCTTGTAGATGAGAATAGAGGACTGTTCTATGTACCTTCCCGAGGCGGCCGAAACAAAAGTCCAAAACTAGCAATAAATTGCAGCGCTCGCGGCGTGAGCGGTGGACTACTCACAGTCATCCCGTCTAATCAAACAGTTGCCCACAGTAGGAAATGGTTAGTTGAACGCCCATGGTTTGACTAATACGACCGTTTATGGTAATAACGTGGTGGCTATTTGTTAAAATGCCTAGAAAGATCAATGTATAAAAAGGCGAAACAAACCCTGAATAATTTCATATGTTTGGCACAGTTGCATGTTGCCTCTGTAAAATAAATCAAGGCGGGAAGATACAACGTATGTCGTTTCGTGACCAGATCATGTGACCAAGTTCCCTCTCGAAACCATGAGGCTTCTTGATAGAAGCTCCGGTTTGTATGAAAGAAAATATGGGTCAAAGTCGAGTTGAAAAGGGCAGCAATATCTAACCCCAGCTTACAGAAGGTACAAAAGCATGATGATTAATTGTTCATCAGGTTTACACAAAATCCAGATTGAACAGGACAATAACAACTAACTCAACCAAAGTTTTGAGCAGTCACAGTCCAATGGATCAGTCTGATCCATAAAATCAAGATCCTAGACCAGAAAATCTACTGGTACATGAAGACAAGTTGTTGTAAATAGAAGTCGAGCACGTTCAGAAGTCCTTTTGTCCACCTGAAATTTCTTTTTATGTTGTTCAATGTGTCCATCCGTGAGAAAGTTCCTATTGGAAAACTTAATCTCATGGATAATAGTACTCAACAGGAAGAATGTGACAAAGCTAGTGTTTGCATGGTTGGATGCATATCCTTCAAGTGTCATTATCCTCAAACAAATGTCATGAGAATTGGGAAAATCCCTGTGCTTCTTATGCCACCGATTGGTTATACCTTTTTGTCCATGTCCTTTAGCCTAAATAGACATGAAGACTGAAAACAGTTAATGCCTAAAAAATAGTACAACTGAATGGTTAGTTCTAGTAAAGTATATCAATGTGCTTGATATCATCACCTCTATATACAAATTCTCTAGACATGGAAAGCATCGGAGCAAGCCGATAACCATGTTCAGATCAAAACACCACGTACTGATATGTAAGGTCTTGACAGAATCCAGCACCATTGATGGGGTACCCATGGACAAACTCTTCATTGAGCATAGAACATAATATTAGTACCAAAAGCATACTCCAAGATTGTATAAAGATTATGTGCACAAATAAAAATGCAGCTTATGATTACAAAAGTGTTGATGATATAATACTTACGCACACAAATGAAAAATGCAGCTTATGATTACAAAAGTGTTGATGATAATATACAGTACCTGAATAAGTGTGGATCCAACCACCATCTTGTAACCTTCAAACGGACCAGGAATTACACCCAAGGTCTCCAGTTTAGGTGCAGAGACTACAGTTATTTGCGAAGGTGCATAACGATAATCAAGGAGCAACCTTTAAAGCAAATTCCAATGCTTACAAGGTGAGGCGACTTTATTTGGAGACAACGAATACAGATTTATTTTCCAAAAACAAGCAGCAGGCGCTCCAGGGCAGGGCAGCATGAGTGGATGATGCTGTGTAGTGTGGCCTCCGACAGATCGACTACCACAAGCGCGAGTTTTTTTAGCAGTGGGAGTCGAAGCATTTGTACCAGATTATCTGGTAGATGACACCGGGCGAGGGTGGTGGTGTGGAGAGAGGAGGAAAACCATGAGATGGACATTGGTGGTGAGGGCACAACTACAACGCTTGGTGGACAGCTATTTGCGTAGTAATGGTAGAACTCAAGATGTTGGGTTTTTCTGAATTGACGGGATGTCAGCCAGGCGTTCACCATGAAGGATATGTGCAGCAGGCGGCATGCCGGGATGCATAGACGTTGAACGGAGCCTTGGTGGGAGGAGATGATGGCTCCGTGGAGATCAAAATCATGAATGATAGATAGCCAGCGACAGTCAAGATTAAGAGGTGCGGCGCGCTACAGAGTGCACCACCGAGATGCGAGGACCTATTTGCAGCAGCCATCCTTGGTGGGGAGAAGGAAGATGATCTCCCCAAGGATCGCGTCCGGGAGATCGCTGATGCGATCCGCCCGATATTCTACGGGTTCCTCAGCTCCACGGGCGTGGCCACTTCTACCCGTGCTGCTGGGTGCAGGATCTACAGCCGGCGGCGCCGCTGGCCGGAGCCTCATCTGTGTACATAGCAATCTGGAAGGGAAAAAGGTAGAAAAATACATGTAGGACATTCAAAATCAATTCTCAAGATCTGGAAGAAAAAAAGGGCACAAACATATATGTAGGACATTCAAAATCAATTCTCAAGATCTGCCTACGAATTATTAGCACGCACGCTAACCCTAGTCAGATCATTAGCAAAAAATCGTATGTATAGAACAAACAATTAATCAATCACTAACCATAGATATCATTCAAACAATCAATACACTACAC